>NC_064627.1:314425912-314730912 GCF_023864275.1 Schistocerca cancellata | reverse complement strand
GACAGTTCACTCGTTATAAAATGATATGCTACTACTATCATTACAGTAAAAATACAGTGGAATGATGCGTGTAGACGTGTCGTCCATATATTTTCCGAATCATCCTACTACATATATCGAAGATTTACTTGTGTTATAAAGCAATTACCATATATTCAGTTATCTTGCTGCTAAGGATTAATAAGGGAGATATTTTAATACACTTTCGAATTTCACATTCACGCAATGGTGGAGTGCATCCATGACAGCTTTGGATGTCACAAAGGTAACATTTCCGATAGGGTATTGAATAGAAGTTTGAAATTCTAAGAAAAATCAGTGAATATTGTGTCAAAATCAGTGGTTTTGTACTGAAGAGAATAAATTTTGTGTGACAGAGTCGTTTAAAATTTCTAATAGTATTCTTGATTACAGATAAGCAAACAAAATTGTACCTATTTACCCCGTACACCACTATGTTACAGTAGAATAGTAACAAAATACTCTGCCATTCACACCCACCTGCTTGTCTGAAGATCCACACACTATTCTTAGACTATTCCACTCTATAATAGCAGGTGGGAGAAAAATGAACAAAGCATGTATGTATTAAACTCCTAAATCCTTACATGCGAGCTGTTACATCTGCCGATTTTGTTCATGTATCGGAATTATGTCGTCTATGAAGTTGCTGAATCCAAGGCTCATATTGTTGTTCGCTAAACTACTCAAAGTGGTCAAGCAAATAGTTCGCTAAATGGTATGTAGGTCTGTGTTGGAAAAAACGAAAAGATTACCTAAATCTCTTTGTGTAAACTCTAATTTCTCTTATTCTATTGTGATGGTAATTTCAGCCTATGTGGGATGAGGGTTCAACAAAATACTTTCGCACTGATTTATTTATTATCATCCCATGAGGAGAACCTCTCCATCATATGTACAGATGATATTTATATTTGAGCAGTTGCTTGTTGTAACACACAAGTTTGATAGCAGATCTATGACTATGAATGAAGAATTCATTTGATCTTTTACTAAGATAAACAATGTTAATTCAGTGTCTAAATTTTCTGTATCATTTTGTCAAAACACTATCTTAGCTCTGTTGAAACCAATATCAAAGTTACCTACACGGTGTAGAGAACACCACATACTGGGTTAACTTCTGACATCAACAGTTGATTCGAACTGCCCTGGTCTTTATTAAAGTAGTTCTGTACAGCTGCCTGGATGGGACGTAATGGTTGCTTGTGAGTGACTTCTTGCATTAAATATACATCGGCACTGACACTTTGACAAATATACACCACTATATTTCCGCCTTAAGTAGTTGTTATGGGTTGTAGAGTAATATTATATGTATTGCTTCACTTTCTAGGGATGTAGTGCAAGGACGTAGCCAGGATTCAGTCAAGCTGGAGGGGGCCGATTTTTGAAAGAGGACATTAACGAGTCTGAAGTTTTTCATTTATTCTGGAGACAAATTTATTTATAGAGTCGAATACTTGGAAGCGTAGTAGTACTCATAGAAACAAGAAAAATAAGTCCAGTAAACATGGGTCAAGAAACGCATATCTTCCGAGATAAACACGTGGTTATAGGAAGGTGTGCATGACACTTCGTTGCGGATTTCAGCACAGTTTCGCATTGTCACTCCGTCAAATGAGCCGGCAAGGTACACTACGTGATTAAAAGTATCCGGACACCTGGCTGAAAAAAACTTGCAAGTTCGTGGCGCCCTCCATCAGTAATGCTGGAATTCAATATGGTGTTGGCCCATGACAGCTTCGACTCTCGCACGCATACGTTCAATGGGATGCTGGAAGGTTTCTTGGGGAATGGCAGCCCATTCTTCACCGAGTGCTGCACTGAGGAGAGGTATCGATGTCGGTCGGTAAGGCCTGGCACGAAGTCGGCGTTCCAAAACAACCCAAAGGTGTGCTATAGGATTCAGGTCAGGACTATGTGCAGACCAGTCCATTACAGGGATGTTATTTTCGTCTAACCACTCCGCCACAGGGCGTGCATTGTGAGCAGGTGCTCGATCATGTTGAAAGATGCATTGACTATCCCCGAATTGCTCTTCAACAGTGGTAAGCAAGAAGTGCCTTTAAACATCAATGTATGACTGTGCTGTGATAGTGCCACTCAAAACAACAAGGGGTGCAAGCCCCCTCTACGAAAAATACGACAACACCATATCACCACCACCTCCAAATTTTACTGCTGGCACTATACACGCTGGCAGATGATGTTCACCCGGCATTCGCCATACCCACGCCCTGCCATCGGATCGCCACATTGTGTACCGTGATTCGTCACTCCACACAACGTTTTTCCACTGTTAAATCGTCCAACGTTTACGCTACTTACAACAAGCGAGGCGTCGTTTGGCATTTGCTGGCGTGATGTGTGACCTATGAGCAGCCGCTCGACCATGAAATCCAAGTTTTCTCATCTCCCACCTAACTGTCATAGTACTTACAGTGGATCCTGATACAGTTTGGACTTCTTGTATGATGTTCTGGATAGACGTCTGCCTATTACACATTACGACCCTCTTCCACTGTCGGCAGTCTCTGTCAGGCAACAGACGTGGTGGGCTTGTGCGCTTTTGTGCTGTACGTGTCGCTTCACGTTTCCACTTCACTATCACATCGGAAACGGTGGACCTAGGTATGTTCAGGAGTATGGAAATCTCGCGTACAGACTTACGACACATGTGACACCCAATCACCTGACCACGTTCGAAGTTTGTGAGTTCCGCGGAGCGCCCCATTCTGCTCTCTCGCGATGTCTAACGACTACTGATGTCTCTGATATGGAGTACATGGCAGGAGATGGCAGCGCAATGCACCTGATATGAAAAACGTATGTTTTGGGGGGTGTCCGGATACTTTTGATCACATAGTGCATCATAATGTCCTACTCACAATACTCTACCTATCATTAGGTGGTCTTCAGTCGGCAGTGTGGTTAGAGTGATGTTGTAGGGTACGTTAGTTTTCTTAGGGTTTGTGGGCAGTACTGTCAACCCTGGGTACGTATCATGCTGTTTTTCCTTCTTCCAAACTCGGATTCACTTATGTGGTTACTGTTATTGAGCTGTTTGTACGTACAAATGGTGTAGTATATTTACTTTTCCTCTCTTCCACTACTTGTTAGCAATGGAAGCCTACTACTCGACAAGTGAAATGACGGAAATTATATTCTGCTATGATTTAGGAAATGGACGTAGCCTGCGAGGCTGTGCCCTCTACGCAGAGCGCCCTCTGATAAGTTGTTCAGCAGACATTTCCAACGTCTGAGGGACACAGGTACCCTTGCACCTCGGTAGATTGACAGTGAAAGGCCCCGTACTGTCCGTCCGCCTGACATGGAGGAGCGTGTATGTACTACCTCCAGTGGAAGAAACCCCTGGTACCAGTATGCGACGATTAACAGCAGCATAAGGCGTGTCTAACGCTCTTATCTGGGAGGCACTTCATGAACAATTGCTGTACCCGTATCGCCTACAATGCGTTCAGGACGTAAGGTGACAAGGTAATCATGGCGGGTGGCGGTTCTGTCAATGACTGTTACAGAAGTGTGCCACTGTAACCTCCCCACAAAAATTTCAAAAGAAATTGACAATAATTAATAAAAATGGAGCCAAGTGTAACCTCCCGTAATTTAATTTGCTGACAATGACAATTAAACAAAAATTAGCAATCTGACCCAAGTATAAATTCCTCACGAAAATAATGAAAGTCAATTCAGTGATAAGAAAATCTCAGTGATAATGATAATTCAATTAAACCGAAATATCGGTCTTTGGCCCTGTGCAAATCAGAATTAAATTCTTACCTCATTGTAACTGCTAGTCACATTTCTGCTCTTATTCTTGCGCACAGCTTGGAGGAACTGCATTGCAAATAATAATATTCCTTTTTTTTTTAATTTAACTGAGACTTTTGTTTTTAAGGGAAGTGGAATAAAATCGTTAATTCAATTAAATAAATTTTTTTCTAAAATTGCTTTTGAAATCAAAATTATTATTGGGGCACTTGTTGGAAATTAACTACAATAAATAAACTTTACATTATCTGATGATTACCTTAATTAACAATATACCTCATTCAGCATCTTGACCAGAATGCCATGTCGGCGCTCCCCGACTGCGTCCCGCTCGCGACCGTGACAGGACCAGACCACTACTGAACTGCTCTCAACGACTACTGACAGAGTACTACTCGCAACACTCGCGCGGTCAAGCGCAGACTAACCATGAAAATAGGCTCTCTGGTCAAAGATTTTAACGTGCCTCACCATCGCTGCTATGTTACATACGTGTTTCATAACCCTCCACTGGGGGGGCAAAAATTTGGCAGCGATGGTGAGTCATTTGGACTTGCCATCGCAAGAAGTTTTTTACAATTTACAGAATATTCAAATTTAGTACATAAATTAAATGTTGTGCACATGCACCGAGTACAAAACATTTCAGACAAAGACAAAGTGAGTACAAAACATAGTAGCAAATCAGAAAAATGTATATAAAAATTATTTGACAGATAAAGTGCACAGGCACTGAAAAAATTCTTTAGCATATTCAGAACAAATAAACAGACTGGCAAAAAAAAAAATTATGTTGACAAGTGACATGAGTGCACATGCACTGCAGTTGAGAACATATCAGTAAATGATGAAATGTATATACAATGAGTAACAAATGACATAAGTGCATACGCACTGAAGTATTGAATATACAGAATGAGTACAAATCATATTGAAAATGCACAGGCACTGAAGTTCAGTAGAAAACGTGTAACCTCCCCACAAAAATTTCAAAAGAAATTGACAATAATTAATAAAAATGGAGCCAAGTGTAACCTCCCGTAATTTAATTTGCTGACAATGACAATTAAACAAAAATTAGCAATCTGACCCAAGTATAAATTCCTCACGAAAATAATGAAAGTCAATTCAGTGATAAGAAAATCTCAGTGATAATGATAATTCAATTAAACCGAAATATCGGTCTTTGGCCCTGTGCAAATCAGAATTAAATTCTTACCTCATTGTAACTGCTAGTCACATTTCTGCTCTTATTCTTGCGCACAGCTTGGAGGAACTGCATTGCAAATAATAATATTCCTTTTTTTTTTAATTTAACTGAGACTTTTGTTTTTAAGGGAAGTGGAATAAAATCGTTAATTCAATTAAATAAATTTTTTTCTAAAATTGCTTTTGAAATCAAAATTATTATTGGGGCACTTGTTGGAAATTAATTACAATAAATAAACTTTACATTATCTGATGATTACCTTAATTAACAATATACCTCATTCAGCATCTTGACCAGAATGCCATGTCGGCGCTCCCCGACTGCGTCCCGCTCGCGACCGTGACAGGACCAGACCACTACTGAACTGCTCTCAACGACTACTGACAGAGTACTACTCGCAACACTCGCGCGGTCAAGCGCAGACTAACCATGAAAATAGGCTCTCTGGTCAAAGATTTTAACGTGCCTCACCATCGCTGCTATGTTACATACGTGTTTCACCACAGATACACTTTTCACAACCATGATTTATTATTCTAGGTTCACTAGATGGTGTTGTCAGTTCCCATAATCAGCACGTATTGGCAGATGTAGATCCCCAAGCAATTTAGGTAAGAGGTTATCAACATCGACTGTCGAACACTTCTTTAGCTAAAGCTGCTGTTTTCTCAAATACCTCACGAAATTATTTTTCTTTTTTGATTTTATTTTTTACTTACTAGTATTTGAATTGCAGAAGTATTCATTTAAATTTATGAGTGATAGGTGATTGCACATAAATTTAAAAAATGAACGTATTTACAGTGTAATCTCCAATCAAACTCACTTTCGTTACAGTTAGTATCAAAGCCACGATCTCTAAGAAAATACATATTTTTGTATATATTGTTTATCCTTCTCAGACTATCGCAAACTTCCTCATTTAAGTATGCATCTGTCACTTCTTCCAATGTAGAAAGTTCATTTTCTGCATTAAAGAATGCAATGTAGAAAGTTCATTTTCTGTGTCAAGGCAGATCATCTCATAAGCGTAAACGAGGAGAATTTGGATTATTCCTTGTTTATTGTATGGCTTTTAGTGCCGGGAGTCTCCGTAGAAATGTTCGTCTCGCCTTTAGCTCAGTTCTTTCAATTTACACAGGGAGCTTGTATCCTTGAGGGAGCTGGAATCTGTCTGCAAAGAAAGGTACTCAGAACGAACTGACTGTGGCCCATGATAAGGGACCAAGCCCAGCATTTGCCGTAACTGCAAGTGTGAAAAAAACCACAGAAAACCATTTTCAATGTTGCCGACGGCTGGATTCGAACCAACTCGTCTCTCGAATCCACGGATTAGCTTCAACTCAGCTGCTCAATGCCCAGAGCTACGCCGATCGGTGGAGATTTCGGAAAAGTTATTTAGGATATTGTTTTAAAATAAAATAAAATGCATCACAATAAAAGAGGGAATTCTGATATTGCATGTTTTTCCTTTAATTGTGCATGTTTGATCATTTTATAGTGCATGAATGAATGCATATTTTATGATTTAATTGTGCATTGAATTTATAACGGATCTTTTACGTTGGCATAAATTTATTTTATTTTTTGTTAGATGTTTTCGTTAAATAGCTGAATAAATTGTAATTAGGAATAATTTAACTAAACAGAGTAGACAAGATAAAGACAAAGAGATGTTCATTGGGCGGACATTGTCGTAATGTAACGTCATTGCGTTGTTCAGTTCTTAAAACAAGTCGTTTGTGATCCGTTCTGTTGTTCGGTCATGCGCGTATCTGAAAGGAATTAATTCGGGGACTAGATTAAACTTTCACATAATAGTTACGATTCGATGTTCCGACAAAAGGGGTTAACGTCAGTATTAATTTGAATTGTGGGCGACAGGACTAGTTTTGACAGATACGTGAAAACGGACGTAACGAAAGTTGTTCGCATCTCATCCTTCAACGTGACCTTATATTTAATTAACGATTGCGGGCTCATTAACAGCTATTATCTCATGATTAGGATAAATCCCTCTTTCCTCCTAGATAGTGATCATTCATTAACATTTACCTCATAAGATAAAGGGTTATTAATAAAAGTGATGTTAAATGACAATTACGTGTCAATCCGTTTGTGTGGAACCGGCGTAATATCTCTGAAATGACATTGAAATATATTTTTTGCTATATACTGAATTGAGATAGGAAGTAAATTGAAATTAGTGAACATTTGATACTGAGACTATAGAAGCAGAAGCGCTTAAGGTTTCTCTTCTGTAAAATGGCAAAACAGGTACGAACTTTAACTCAATAGTCGACATTATGTATTGCAAAGACATTAGCATTTCATACTTATTTTGACGATGCGCTGTTAAACAAAGGAACGTTGAGTCCCTGTACGAGAAATAAAATTAAATCTAAAAAAATAATTAATTACGGCGAATTGCGCTTTAACAAACTGTATTGCGTGTCGTCATCGGGCAATAACTGCTCAACCCTGGAGACTTGTGTGGTGAAATTAGAAGTCGGGCATATAAAACAAACTTAAAAATCCATTCAAGCTACAGTGGAGTCGGCACAACACGACGTGGGCAGTTATAAATTCCAGCCTCAGTTTTTATAATATTATGGGGCGTAAATAGTTTTGGACTAAATGTGGGGGGTGGGGATGCAGCGCGTTGTCGGGTCGGATGAATTCAAGCAGCTCCCTGAGAAAAATCTTTTAGAAACCAACGAGCTGTAGACTATGATGGCATTACATTCCTGTGCTCCCTACAAACCCCTCCCTATCGTTCCGTATCGGAACCTCCATAGCAAAGCACCGCTCACGTGCCCAGATTGTGCGATATTTAGCCATTTTGGCTATTGATAATAGAATTTTGAGGAGTATTTTTAAGAAACGCAACCAAGCCGTTTGGGCGATAATTTTGCTCATCGACGCGATTGTTTGGACGACACGGGCAAATCCACATCTATTTTTGTGCTCCAATTTTAATTTAAAGTTATTTCACTGTCTTGTAAAATACTGAAATTGCAACTGCATTATTCTATCAGTGTCCAAATAATAAATTCCAGTGCTAACAGCCGGCCGATGTGGCCGAGCAGTTCTAGGCGCTTCAGTCTGGAACCACGCAACCGCTACGGTCGCAGGTTCGAATCCTGCCACGGGCATGGATGTGTGTGATGTCCTTAGGTTAGTTAGGTTTAAGTATTTCTAAGTTCTATGGGACTGATGACCTCAGATGTTAAGTCTCATAGTGCTCAGAACCAACCAGTGCTAACATTACATTCCTATAGATAGGTAATTAGGCTACTTTAGTAGTGCATAAGTTCACTGGTGTCCAAAATTAAAGCAAGAAATGGAAATTTTGCAAGGTTAAGTTTATTTTGCCAGAAAACAGTATAAAGAGGTCATGGTGAAGTAGGAATAATGTAAAGAATGCCGAACATAGGTAACTACTATATGCATAACGCTAGACAAAGATTTTCTTCGTGTTTTCCAACTCAACGGATTTGGAAAGATATTCCGACAACTGGTTAATGTACTCAGAATGCGGTGTGACTACCTCTAGCAACAATACAGGCCCGACAACGACGGGGCATGTTGTGAATGAGGTCATCAACCGCATGTTGGGGGAATAACGCCCATGCTTCCTGCAGAACTGCTGGCAAGTCTTCGAGATTGGTTGTTGGATGCTGACGTGATGCAGCCTGTCTCCCTAGAGCTCCATGGGACTGAAACCAGGAAAGCGAGCAGGCCACGCCATGCGTGCAACATTTCCCGCTTTCACGAAAACATCAACCACCCGTTCTCTATCAGGTCGAGCACTGTCGTCCATCAATACGAAGTCTGGGTCCACACCACCTCGCAACAACCGTAGATGAGGTCCCAAGATCTCGTCACGATACCTAACAGCATTTAAATCATTCTGATTCACCCCTACAATTTCATGCAGAGTTGTTCGAGTGGTTCACATAATCCCTGCCCACAACGTTAGAGATCCTCCTCGATATAGGTCTCTTTCCACAATACTTTGGTCCCGAAATCGTGCTCGTTTCTTCCAGATGCGAATGGTTGGAGAATCACTCTCCAGACCAAATCGGGGCTCATCTGTGAAAAGAACATTGGCCCACTGTTCGATCGTCCAGATGGTATGCTGACGGCTCCACTCAAGACGTTCCCTTTTGTGAAGACGCATCAGAGGTACAGAAACAGCAGGTCTCCAATAATAATGGCCTCTCTGCCAAAGGCTTCTGTCAGTGTTTGCTGGGAGCTCAAATGCCAGTTGCCGTGCAATACTAACACAGCAAAATACTCCTCTCTTTCTAATATTACACATTGTCGGTCTTGCCATTGTCCTCTGGATACTGTTTCGGTTTCTATAAATTGTCCCCACATTCGAGAAACAACAGAACGATTCAGATTAAGCCAGCGGTCCACATCAGTTTGCGACTGTACTGCTTCCATTCTTCTTATGGCCCTCCACCACAGAGAGTCTGGTAGGCGTCTTCTTTGTGCCATACCGCCCCGTCTGTGACTGTCTACACAGCAATAATGGATGTGGGACTACCCGGCACACAGTACCCCGTTTTATAGGTGCCCATACGTCATTGTTGGCGTGGTTGTTTGTTTTTGTCCGAAATGCCACCTTCCATGCAGAACACGATTGTACGGACATCTGTCGATAGGTTGTACGATTATACCGTGTGTTAGACACAAGACGGGGAAATAGTGATTTCTTGCTTTAATTTTGGACACCAGTGTATTTTTAACTTACCGTAACGCTGGAGGACGAATCAAAACCGATTTTGTTCTTCTTTCTTGTCGATATTTACAAACTTTCACAACAAAGATAATAAATGGGAGCAATTACATTAAATTCAAATTCAATTAAGAACCGAACTGATCGATGGCCTTGCTGGCTGTCGATAGTGCGTATCCCTTTGTCGTCGTAAAAGTGAAAATCAAAAAATCTTTTAATTTCACTACATGACCACTAGGTAGTGTGTAATTTCATTTAGGCAACAAGGAGGCCCGCACTGCCTTCTCTCCCCCTTTGGCTAATTACTTAACTAGGGTACGCACAGTGTAGATCACACATTGCGCTACAAACAAGTAATATGGGTATAGGTTCGAGCATGCACACTGCTCAAGTGGCAGGACATATACACTAGAATTAGTCGAAAATTCTCTAATAGAAAGTGAAAAACATTAATAATGTGTGTATTAAACACCTACATCCTTCTCTGTACTGTGCTACCACCTTGTGGAAAGATTGCTTGGTCCATGGCCTGGGAGATGGAGGGGAAGGAAAGGATCCTCAGCGATGGCGTACTGGGTAAGAAGTGACATACTGAGTGAGGTAAAGCAGCTGGCATCTCCCTAAACTTGAGCGATGAAGGAGGGGCACGTGGGACCACTGAATTACGCGCTCTTGGCCACGTAATATACAACCCCTGTAGTGTTTATCGTCTAATCAGCGATAAATGCTGCAACACATATGTCTGGGAGGGGGGGGGGGGGTGGGAAGGGGCCGCAGTAATTGTTAAACCTGGAACCAAGAGGCTATGACTGTTATTTGTTTAAAAAATGACCCTGCACATCCACAGCTTAATTCCTTTGTGACAGGAGTGCACTTTCCTTAAAAAAGGAGCCCATATCACCTCCAAAGTGTAACTGTTATGTAATAAGCACGTATTTTATTTTAAAAAATCCTGTCACACACGGAAGTGGGTTAGATACACAATCTTTACATCCTTGTTCAGAAACCCATTCTTTAGTAATAATAATAATCCTGGATATTCTACAGGCGTGCTAGATATCCTTTTCCTATTTTATCACATAATAATAATAAATAATGTGCTGTTAATCAAATACCTCTACACGCAGGTCTGGACGAACTCAAAAAACGTTCATGGATGTATAAGTAAATTCACTATTTCTTTTAATTTCTTACCATTTAACACAGAGCTGTGACCACTGTGGCGCCATAGGGGTAGGAAAAGCATCCTTTACATTATACTATATGCATCCACCATCTTGGAACACCATGTTTGATCGTTGCAGCCATCTTGGACGTCACTCTAGATCACAAATTATGCTAACTGCGTAACAGATTACGGTAACAAGCATAATAAATTTGGCAATCAGTTACATCCTAAATAAACTAACTCCACAACAACAAGACAATAACCTGCCCTAACTGGGTCATAAGTTGGTTCCTAAATAAAAGCGCTCTGCCCAGACTGCCCAATTATCAGGGGAGGGGATGGGGAGGGGAGGGCAGTGAGATGGTAGGTTGGGCATTGGAATTAAAATCAATGGACTGAAACTCTGATACGCAGCATACCATTAAAAGTCTTTTTTCTGTGTTTACACTGCACCCAGTCCTCCACAAACTGTTTTGCACAGTACAGCTTTTGTCTGCTCTTACAGTTTTTCGATTTCCTCCCTAAGACCACAACTATTACTTGGCACATCTCTCACTAGCTTCATTCCTAATTTTATTTCCAGCATCTCTTCATTTTGTATTTTATCTCATGTTTCATGATCCACCATTCACTTCCAAACAATGCAGATGTAGTCAAGCTCTTGTAACTCTCCATCTCAGTTCCACTGAAAAATTTTATGACTGCAGACGTTTTTCGTCAAATATGGCTTTCATTAGTATAGCAGACTATTTCTTGTCCTATGTAATGACAATTGCTATAAAAGAAAAGATGTCACTTTTCTTCCTACACTTTGACTGATTTCCAGGCTTAGAAAGTTTCAAGCCTCTTTTCTGTTAATCGTCATCCCTTTCATCATAGGTATACTTGCCCTCCAACTTATTTTACGCTAATTACGCTATGTCCTGCGCAAGACTTTCCTTTTCTTAGCTTTCAGCCAGAATGACATCATTTGCTAACTTGACGATCCGTATTTGTTCCTTTTATCTTCATTTCCTTCAGGAATTAGATGGTAATTGTTTCTTGTCAATCTATATTCTCTCCCCACATATACACCTCTTACTTAACTGATTGTCATTCATTCTAATTAAACTACTTTCCATATTTGCCTGCACTTCTGCATTTCACCATTTACATGAAATTTTACTGCTCTAACTTTATAATATATCTTCATTCTTCTGTCCCTCTTTTAGATCACATCTTTTCTCTTTTCTGGCTGAATAAAAATCTTCCCCTTGAATAACTTCTCATATTTGTCACAGTTTCGTGTACATATAAGTTAACGAAGTGTGTCGGTAAGCTGCAACCCTGCTTTATATCCCTCTTAAAATGAAACTATCATTTCTAATCTCCTTATTAGTGTCTCTTTATTGTTGTTCTTTGGATTACTCGCCTATCTCACTACTTTTCCCTTTGTTTCATGATTTACGACATGTTGTTCCACGCTTGCCAAAATTCTACGTCCAAAACAGTAATAAAAATTATTTAAATACTTTTTATTTGTATTATTCTTGTGAGTAGTATGATTTTTCCTGAAGCTGTACTGGTCATTCAAATTCTTGTCAACGAAATCAATAATCTGCACCTTTCAGCTCAAGGAGAAACAGTAAAACCCGTGACTGTGTGGAGGCAGAGTTGGTACGCCCGCACTATGCGGGGATCTCCCGGCGCCGACGCGTAACTCAGCGATGGCTATCGCGGTGCAGGCCTGCCAACCCGCCCTCCGCCGCTCAATTTATGTGCCCGACCCTGCCGCCCGCTTTTACAGCTGACCACTCTCAATACGTGCAAGAAAACAACGCCCTGAGCTTAGTTAGATGCATTTACGCCGCTGCATATTTCAGCACGCTATCGCTAGAAGAAACGGAAAGCACCTGTTTATTTATTTTAGGGCGCATATCTTCTTTTCTTCTTTATTTCACTGTGTACACTACAAGGTAATCCGCAAGCCAGAAGAGTATTAATATTAATGAACACTAGTGCATCCCTGCGGAATCTCCTTCTCATTCTCTCCCTTTTTCGCTCTCTCCTTCACTCTGTGAAACTGGTGCAGCCAGACTTGTTAAACCAGCTATAAAACGTTAGGCAGTAATTTAAAATTTCGCCTGAAGCGCAGAACCGGCGCACGTCCTTTTACTGTTCGACGTTTAAATGTGCGGCATGTTGGTGGTGCCGAACTGGATAAGGGAATGCACCACACCCTCTTCTGTTTTACGAACCAGTATAACGCCACGAGTGCAGCTGCGATCTTCCAAGTAAAATGGAACTACAGTATTTCTCAAAGTCATTCTTTAGTTGTTACTGTGCATTCACGTAGATTACACTGTTCGCTTACGCAAACATCGCCAGCCAGCCTCTGCGACCTCAGGGCACTGTAACTGCCTCGTGACCCAGAGATCGTCCGTTAGAGTTACATCTGGGACATTGGAATGGATTTTAAATGTATGGTTGTTATTTAGGTGACCTGTATACTGGACGTAGGAGAGCTGAACGTAGGGTGACAATGAAAATACGTTACACAAGCTGCGACATTGTCGCTAGTAAACCAGTAACCCGTATATACAATAAGTTTTCATTAATTTACGTCTATGTTCACAAACGTTTTGTTAACAGATTACCGGTTTCGGTTTATAATGACTGTCATCAGATCTGTTTTATAAAAACTAAGTCCTAATGTACTGCTGCCATAGTGGCATAGTCAAATGGTAAATGCAGAATCAGCACGAGAATCGTCAAATATATATAAATAACATCATATGCACGAGTCATGTTGTCATTAGCACTACTGTTTTGAATAGTAGTACTACTGGCAACATGACTCGTGCATATGATGTTATTTATATATATTTCACGATTCTCGTGCTGATTCTGCATTTACCATTTGACTATGCCACTATGGCTGCAGTACATTAGGACTTAGTTTTTATAAAACAGATCTGATGACGGTCATTATAGACCGAAACCGGCAATCTGTTAACAAAATGTTTGTGACCATAGACGTAAATTAAAGGAAACTTACTGAAAATAGATTTGACTATCGACAACCGAAACAATTAGGGGTGGGGGGTTGGAGAGGAGAGGATATCACGACAGCAGTTTTTCCGGATACCTGATCATTTGCGAACCCATACTGTACCACGGTTTAGAGGAATGTGAAAGAAAGAAACACAGAATTAAACCCAAAATTATACACCTATGTTTATAAATAACAAAGAGAGCGGTCTGCAAAATCTAGTATGAAAAGTTAAAAATGACCATAAAATGAGGCCTACAATTTTGTGAAACAAGAGATTCGTGCTTTGTTTGCGTTAAAACCAGGCGTTTTAAAACCAGTCATTGACGTTTCAGTCATAGAAACTGTGGATTTGGTTGAGTTTTCTTTCAGTATAAATCAATTTCATCACAGCAGACATTTGTTTCTCTTTATTTTTATTTTTCGTAGCCCAACTTGTCTTTTTTTTTTATTAAATGTCCTGCCATTTCAGAATTAGTTAACACATTATCACTCTGGATGTTCGGATTCCTAATCCATCCCCCCCCCCCCCCCCCCCATGAACCATGGACCTTGCCGTTGGTGGGGAGACTTGCGTGCCTCAGCGATACAGATAGCCGTACCATAGGTACAACCACAACGGAGGGGTATCTGTTGAGAGGCGAGACAAACGTGTGGTTCCTGAAGAGGGGCAGCAGCCTTTTCAGTAGATGCAAGGGCAACAGTCTGGATGATTGACTGATATGGCCTTGTAACAATAACCAAACCTGCCTTGCTGTGGTGGTACTGCGAACTGCTGAAAGCAAGGGGAAACTACGGCCGTAATTTTTCCCGAGCGCATGCAGCTTTACTGTATGATTAAATGATGATGGCGTCCTCTTGGGTAAAATATTCCGGAGGTAAAATAGTCCCCCATTCGGATCTCCGGGCGGGGACTACTCAAGAGGAAGTCGTTATCAGGAGAAAGAAAACTGCCGTTCTACGGATCGGAGCGTCGAATGTCAGATCCCTTAATCGGGCAGGTAGGTTAGAAAATTTAAAAAGGGAAATGGATAGGTTAAAGTTAGATATAGTGGAATTAGTGAAGTTCGGTGGCAGGAGGAACAAGACTTCTGGTCAGGTGACTACAGGGTTATAAACACAAAGTCAAATAGGGGTAATACAGGAGTAGGTTTAATAATGAATAGGGAAATAGGAATGCGGGTGAGCTACTACAAACAGCATAGTGAACGCATTATTGTGGCCAAGATAGATACGAAGCTCACACCTACTACAGTAGTACAAGTTTATATGCCAACTATCTCTGCAGATGACGAAGAAATTGAAGAAATGTATGATGAAATAAAAGAAATTATTCAGATAGTGAAGGGAGACGAAAATTTAATAGTCATGGGTGACTGGAATTCGAGTGTAGAAAAAGGGAGAGAAGGAAACGTAGTAGGTGAATTTGGATTGGGGCTAAGAAATGAAAGAGGAAGCCGCCTGGTAAAATTTTGCACAGAGCACAACTTAATCATAGCTAACACTTGGTTTAAGAATCATGATAGAAGGTTGTATACATGGAAGAACCCTGGAGATACTAAAAGGTATCAGATAGATTATATAATGGTAAGACAGAGATTTAGGAACCAGGTTTAAATTGTAAGACATTTCCAGGGGCAGATGTGGACTCTGACCACAATCTATTGGTTATGACCTGTACATTAAAACTGAAGAAACTGCAAAAAGGTGGGAATTTAAGGAGATGGGACCTGGATAAACTGAAAGAACCAGAGGTTGTACAGAGTTTCAGGGAGAGCATAAGAGAACAATTGACAGGAATGACGGAAAGAAATACAGTAGAAGAAGAATGGGTAGCTTTGAGGGATGAAGTAGTGAAGGCAGCAGAGGATCAAGTAGGTAAAAAGACGAGGGCTAGTAGAAATCCTTGGGTAACAGAAGAAATATTGAATTTAATTGATGAAAGGAGAAAATATAAAAGTGCAGTAAATGAAGCAGACAAAAAGGAATACATACGTCTCAAAAATGAGATCGACAGGAAGTGCAAAATGGCTAAGCAGGGATGGCTAGAGGACAAATGTAAGGATGTAGAGGCTTATCTCACTAGGGGTAAGATAGATACTGCCTACAGGAAAATTAAAGAGACCTTTGGAGATAAGAGAAACACTTGTATGAAAATCAAGAGCTCAGATGGAAACCCAGTTCTAAGCAAAGAAGGGAAAGCAGAAAGGTGGAAGGAGTATATAGAGGGTCTATACAAGGGCGATGTACTTGAGGACAATATTATGGAAATGGAAGAGGATGTAGATGAAGATGAAATGGGAGATACGATACTACGTGAAGAGTTTGACAGAGCACTGAAAGACCTGAGTCGAAACAAGGCCCCGGGAGTAAACAACATTCCAGTAGAACTACTGACGGCCTTGGGAGAGCCAGTCCTGACAAAACTCTACCATCTGGTGAGCAAGATGTATGAAACAGGCGAAATACCCTCAGACTTCAAGAAGAATATAATAATTCCAATCCCAAAGAAAGCAGGTGTTGACAGATGTGAAAATTACCGAACAATCAGTTTAATAAGCCGCAGCTGCAAAATACTAACACGAATTCTTTACAGACGAATGGAAAAACTAGTAGAAGCCGACCTCGGGGAAGATCATTTTGGATTCCATAGAAATGCTGGAACACGTGAGGCAATACTGACCTTACGGCTTATCTTAGAAGAAAGATTAAGGAAAGGCAAACCTACGTTTCTAGCATTTGTAGACTTAGAGAAAGCTTTTGACAATGCTGACTGGAATACTCTCTTTCAAATTCTAAAGGTGGCAGGGGTAAAATACAGGGAGCGAAAGGCTATTTACAATTTGTACAGAAACCAGATGGCAGTTATAAGAGTCGAGGGACATGAAACGGAAGCAGTGGTTGGGAAGGGAGTAAGACAGGGTTGTAGCCTCTCCCAGATGTTATTCAATCTGTATATTGAGCAAGCAGTAAAGGAAACAAAAGAAAACTTCGGAGTAGGTATTAAAATCCATGGAGAAGAAATAAAAACTTTGAGGTTCGCCGATGACATTGTAATTCTGTCAGAGACAGCAAAGAACTCGGAAGAGCAGTTGAACGGAAAGGATGGTGTCTTGACGGGAGGATATAAGATGAACATCAACAAAAGCAAAACGAGGATAATGGAATGTAGTCGAATTAAGTCGGGTGATGTTGAGGGTATTAGATTAGGAAATGAGACACTTAAAGTAGTAAAGGAGTTTTGCTATTTGGGGAGCAAAATAACTGATGATGGTCAAAGTAGAGAGGATATAAAATGTAGACTGGCAATGGCAAGGAAAGCGTTTCTGAAGAAGAGAAATTTGTTAACATCGAATATAGATTTAAGTGTCAGGAAGTCATTTCTGAAAGTATTTGTATGGAGTGTAGCCATGTATGGAAGTGAAACATGGACAATAAATAGTTTGGACAAGAAGAGAATAGAAGCTTTCGAAATGTGGTGCTACAGAAGAATGCTGAAGATTAGATGGGTAGATCACATAACTAATGAGGAAGTATTGAATAGGACTGGGGAGAAGAGAAGTTTGTGGCACAACTTGACCAGAAGAAGGGATCGGTTGGTAGGACATGTTCTGAGGCATCAAGGGATCACCAATTGGATCACCAATTTAGTATTGGAGGGCAGCGTGGAGGGTAAAAATCGTAGAGGGAGACCAAGAGATGAATACACTAAGCGGATTCAGAAGGATGTAGGCTGCAGTAGGTACCGGGAGATGAAGAAGCTTGCACAGTATAGAGTAGCATGGAGAGCTGCATCAAACCAGTCTCGGGACTGAAGACCACAACAACAACAATCCATATACAGAAGCCCTTTGATTCTTGCTCGTTGCAAGAGCTGTGCCACAAATGAAGAGACCATTTATTGACTGAACTTGGTATGTAACAGCATGAAACACGTTTAAACTACAGTGTCTACATCCTGGTTTTCTGATATTTTCATCGTTTTTATGTGCAGGTCCCCTCCTCACTGTGACGTACATCAAATTTAATGTCCAGTATTGTTGTATCTGCCCCTCTATATCTACTAGCTGGACATGAAGCTTTGGTACCTTTCTTCAACTGGTCCACCACTTTACGTTTGCCTGAATTACTACGAACAACCTATTTATGATTAATCGTCGCGACCTGCACAACAGCAAAACGATATGACACAAGCAAAAGCTCAAACATCAACACAGAACAGAAACAAACTGACCAACGCAGTACAGTGAGGTGGATATTTGCATAATAAATGGGGTCCTTCAAACTAATTTCACTTAATATCTAGGCGAATGAGTAGAGGTTTTGAATATGTGTTGATTGAAGTACGCAGATACATATTTAGGACTTTGTCTGAACAGTATCATTTAACATGGACGCAATAGCCTTCAGATCCATATTTTGTGAAATTACCGACACACATTTTAAGCGGCAACGAATAGGAGCAACATGTAGGACACAGGATAGGGATGGTTGGGAGATATGCAATCAAATTTTCTGCGGCTCGTGATACTGTACCCTGTCACTATCTGATTACGTATAGCATATTAAATCAGTCGAACCTCTTTCGTCCTCAGTCGTCCTCTTTCATCTTTTTGATGAAATTTAACTGCCCGGAGTACTTTTAAACTCGTGGAAAGAAGCCTTTTAATCGCCGTTTTAAAACCAGGGAACGTCGTACTACCCACAGTAGTTACCGCAATGTCACTCTCACTAGTTGCTTGGAGCGCATAATCAAATGGTGTATAGTGCGGTTATTCGAAACCCAGTTACGGCTGTGTCGTTCCTAGTACGGGTTCTGGAGGTATCACTCCAAACTCAATTAGCTGAGCCACCAAAGTGTGGCAGTTCATTAAGCTTTCCTAGGCCGTACTGAATGTTAACCCGTGGACCAAGGGTAGCGTCTTTGACTACTAATTAAAAGGACCGGGATATTAGCGTAGCCATGCTTGAATTTTTAATAACAATCATCAGCAATGGCAATCAGCATAAAAATTTGCCTTCGTCCTGGCAACGGCTTTGCAAAAGAGGGCGGAGGAGCCGACGGTGACTGAGCGCACACTCCTCCACTTGGGGCGGGGAAAGTGCCTCTAAAATGCGGAAGAATCAACAACGATCAACGGAAACGGGAGGCAACGGAAACCACTACATTGAAGACACATAAGGTGTATCAATGGGACATATGACCTGGAAGTATAAAAGTATCATCATGATCTCTTCATTGCCGCCGGCCGGAGTGGCCGAGCGGTTCCGGGCGCTACAGTCTGGAACCGCGCGACCACTACGGTCGCAGGTTCGAATCCTGCCTCGGGCATGGATGTGTGTGAGGTCTTTAGGTTGGTTAGGTTTAAGTAGTTCTGCGTTCTAGGGGACTTATGACCACAGCAGTTGAGTCCCATAGTGCTCGGAGCCATTTGAACCATTTCTTCATTGCCAAAGTTTCTGGATTAGTTGATCAATCCGGAAGGGGTTTGCCAGAGGAGAGACTATATGAAGAAAATGGAATAACCAACGAAAGGGTAATACAAGTCGGAGGATAGAATATCGGAAGTTTGAACGTAGTAGGGAATCTAGAAACCCTGAAAAGATAAATGCAAAGGTTCAGTCCACATGTAGTAGAGGTCAGTAATGCTATATGGAAAGAAGACAAGGATCTAATGTCAGTACAGGATAACATCAAATGCAGGAGAAAATAATATAACGGGAGTAAGATTCGTTATCAATAAGAAGAAACTGAGTTATCGTGACAGGGTTATTCTCATCAGAATCGACCGCAAACCAACGCCGACATAAATTTTTCAGGTACATATGCCGATGTCACAAACAGAAGATGAAAAGTTAAAGTATATGAGGATATTCAATGGCTAATGCAGTATGTAAAGAGAGATTTTAAAAGCCCATTTGCAGGATGGGCATAGATATACAGCAGAAACGTAAATATAAGTTCAGAATATTAATAAAGAATTACATAAGATATTAATTAGTATATGCGGTTGTAACGATTGTTGCGTCCAAGCGCTGAAACATTAGAATAATTACGCAGTTCAGTTGTCTTGCCGAGAAGACGGCATCTTTTATTGTTCTGGAAGCCATCCTGACCGGACGCATAGCTGCCATCGCAGCAGGTAACTATTTCCCACACCGGCATCAATATATATATATCGAGAAGCAATCTCACTAGGCGTACTCATAGTTGCACACAGCAACAGAATTTATGTAAGTGTCTGTATGATTAATTTAGTATAATATTTCCTGAATACAGTTCTATCATTAAATTTTTGTAATGCATTAATGTTACAAGCTATTGTTCCAATTAAATGGCGTCTTGATGCAGTTTGTATAAACTGATCAAGTACTATTACCATTAATTATTATTATTTGCTGGTTCTTCGATGCACTCAAACCAGACAGGAAAATCCACAGCGGGTAAAATGAAACTGGCGACAATGACGGGACATTTTATTGTACTTACTACATCGTTTTTCTTTGTTGCATGGTTAATGGGATCGTATCTGATGAGCCATTGCCATTGAATGCATGTAAAGACCAAGAAAAAGACGAACCATTGAAATTGATGATGAAACCTGGAATCTGCACTGCGTACTTGGATCCAAGGCAAGACATCGTATTTTTTTACATTAGCATGCTAGTCCAAGCGCTTCCATTAATTGTAGCTTGCTTCTCAACTTTGAGAAACTTTTCTGTAACCATAGCAGTCATTTTTGCGCAATATCACATATTCCAAATTATTTTTATTATGCCGTTTCTTACATCAATACAGTCATACCAATCCACAAAATGGCTGAATTGTGTCATGTCCAACAGAAAATGGCAAGCAGCCATGAATGTTAATTTTTTCCACCATTAATTGTAATTCGGGCTCAGTTGAGACAACATTGTTGCTACACGAAATTAATTTCATGAATTCATTCTGAAACGTGTTTAAACATTTTTCTTGCAATATAAATTACATGTAGCATGGTGGTAACGCGTGAACAATTAGCAAAAATCGAACCATACAAGGACCAAGAATTACACTCCTGGAAATGGAAAAAAGAACACATTGACACCGGTGTGTCAGACCCACCATACTTGCTCTGGACACTGCGAGAGGGCTGTACAAGCAATGATCACACGCACGGCACAGCGGACACACCAGGAACCGCGGTGTTGGCCGTCGAATGGCGCTAGCTGCGCAGCATTTGTGCACCGCCGCCGTCAGTGTCAGCCAGTTTGCCGTGGCATACGGAGCTCCATCGCAGTCTTTAACACTGGTAGCATGCCGCGACAGCGTGGACGTGAACCGTATGTGCAGTTGACGGACTTTGAGCGAGGGCGTATAGTGGGCATGCGGGAGGCCGGGTGGACGTACCGCCGAATTGCTCAACACGTGGGGCGTGAGGTCTCCACAGTACATCGATGTTGTCGCCAGTGGTCGGCGGAAGGTGCACGTGCCCGTCGACCTGGGACCGGACCGCAGCGACGCACGGATGCACGCCAAGACCGTAGGATCCTACGCAGTGCCGTAGGGGACCGCACCGCCACTTCCCAGCAAATTAGGGACACTGTTGCTCCTGGGGTATCGGCGAGGACCATTCGCAACCGTCTCCATGAAGCTGGGCTACGGTCCCGCACACCGTTAGGCCGTCTTCCGCTCACGCCCCAACATCGTGCAGCCCGCCTCCAGTGGTGTCGCGACAGGCGTGAATGGAGGGACGAATGGAGACGTGTCGTCTTCAGCGATGAGAGTCGCTTCTGCCTTGGTGCCAATGATGGTCGTATGCGTGTTTGGCGCCGTGCAGGTGAGCGCCACAATCAGGACTGCATACGACCGAGGCACACAGGGCCAACACCCGGCATCATGGTGTGGGGAGCGATCTCCTACACTGGCCGTACACCACTGGTGATCGTCGAGGGGACACTGAATAGTGCACGGTACATCCAAACCATCATCGAACCCATCGTTCTACCATTCCTAGACCGGCAAGGGAACTTGCTGTTCCAACAGGACAATGCACGTCCGCATGTATCCCGTGCCACCCAACGTGCTCTAGAAGGTGTAAGTCAACTACCCTGGCCAGCAAGATCTCCGGATCTGTCCCCCATTGAGCATGTTTGGGACTGGATGAAGCGTCGTCTCACGCGGTCTGCACGTCCAGCACGAACGCTGGTCCAGCTGAGGCGCCAGGTGGAAATGGCATGGCAAGCCGTTCCACAGGACTACATCCAGCATCTCTACGATCGTCTCCATGGGAGAATAGCAGCCTGCATTGGTGCGAAAGGTGGATATACACTGTACTAGTGCCGACATTGTGCATGCTCTGTTGCCTGTGTCTATGTGCCTGTGGTTCTGTCAGTGTGATCATGTGATGTATCTGACCCCAGGAATGTGTCAATAAAGTTTCCCCTTCCTGGGACAATGAATTCACGGTGTTCTTATTTCAATTTCCAGGAGTGTATAAGTGTTGTTACGAAAATAAATCTTTGCAATAACGCACCTTATAAATCGACATACATTTGTACATTATTGTAAACAATGAATAGAAAATACATTCATGTGCATAGTTCGACAAATTCACAGTTTGGAATTGAGTTTTGTGGATGGAGGACGTGGTGTTATAGTTTAGTCGTCATGGGTGGTGGTACACGTTTTGCAAGGGGCTACAGTCTCGAGCAGGCTTTGGCACATTTACAGAAGAGTGACAGTGATAATGAATCAATATTTGGAAACGAGGATGACAGTGATGTTGCTGGAGATATGATAGAGGAAGATATACAGGTCGGAGATGAAGTGGATATGAGTGACTGTGAAGAAGATGATAATGGTATTCCGATAACGAGTGCATCCACTTTTGTGTCTAGAAGTTGGAAAGGTAACATATAACACAGTACCACATGATGTGCGCAAACAGGTTTCAAGGAATGTAATACGCGAAACTGCACATATTCCACGTCACCTTAGACCACAATTACAGACAAGGGCGGACAGTTTCAGACTCTTTATCACCAGTCACATGCAGAGTGTAATAGTAATGCATACCAATAATCATGCAAAAGATAACCAAATTCTGTACCCAATTCTTGAACGCTAGATTTAACTTTATTCTACAGAGCGGTAGGCATTCTTTCGGCTACTAATAATAGCTGGCTTGCATAAGGCATGTGGGAAGCCTTATGAGTGAATTTTGGTCATAAGAATATGGCTTACTTACTTCGAGACACAATGAGCTTTCCAAGGTTTCATGATATTTTGATGTGCCACCGTTTCAATGAATAAACTTGGAAGGGAAGAAAGGAAAGCTGCTCTAGATCAAAAGCTGAATCTATAAATGCAGTGTTTGAAACGTTTGTTGACGCATGCACTCCGTCTTACGTTCCTGGACCTGATGAGTATGTGTACTTTCAGGTGATGGTGTCGATTCAAGGTGTACACTCCTTCGAAACCTGGAAAGTATGGGATAAAAGTGTGAGACCAACTACGTCATAAATGCACAAATATATGCGGGGTAATCTGCTGACGGAAGGGAAATAAATCAAGGGTAACGAGTGGTACATGATTTAGTGATCACCTGAATGGAAGTGGTAGGAACATTACCACTGATAACTTTTTTACTAGTTTTCGTTTAGGACATGAACTTCTTGCTAGGAAACGCATTAAAACGTTAGAAATAAGCTAGAAATACCTATATCTCAAAGTGCACCGAGCATTTTTGACCCAAATAAGTCTGCAAAGTGCACCGAGCATTTTTGACCCAAATAGGTCTGCATGTTTCTCATTATTGCACAGTTTTACAATAATATTACAACAGTAATGTACAAATAATTTCAAATATAACAATAAAATGTGAAAATTTTGCAAAATATAAAAAAAATACGTGAAATGTAAAAAGAAAACGCAAATGCAATATAAGAATTTTATATTTCATAAAATTAAAAGAAAATACGTATAAAGAACAATATATGGAGAATATAAATTTAGAATATACACATACATGTGTCTGGGAAAGAAATGGTAAACGAGCCATCGTGACAACTGGCACTGAAGCAAACACATATTGGGCACACTTGCAGCTATGTAGCGACATTTCTAGCTTATATATGACAGATGCGTCTTTCGTATACCATTTCATTCTCTACGACTGAATTTGGTCTTCACGATGTTATACGTTTTGCTGCTAGAAAAATGTCGAAATGGGAGACAAAATAGCAGGGAAGTGGAAGTGAATTCGAAATAAATTACTTCTGCGACAAATTTGGGTTCAATGTTGTAGCGTCCATTAGAAACCACAGAACTTTTATTTGGACTGTTTTCTTTATCTGTTACCGTTATCAGGGTATTGATTCAGAAACATTAAACTGAAATTTTCAAGAGGGTTTTCATCCCCTTTAATGGGCCCATGGGCACGTATAAAAAATATGTCTCATTTTGGTGTACACTGTAAAAAAATTCAACGGCGATCAAAATAGATGTGTATCTTTTGGGTCCGTTTGTGTGTATTGTTTATTGGACTGGGGACCTAGAAACGACGGAGAGGCTTCGACCTGCCTTAGCCCTCAGTGGTTCACAACCCCAGAACAGGCCACAGCAGTCCACTCACCCAACGCCGCCCTACACACCGAACCCAGGGTTATTGTACGGTTCAGCCCCCTCAAGTCATTTTTCTTCACTGAGATTCCAAAGACGTTCCCGATAGTTCAGATAATAAACAAAGATTGTATATGAAATATTAATATTTGTTCAATATCAGTTTCTCCTATAACCTGTGTGCGCAGACGGCAGTCGCGCTTACTTTCTTTAACGTACGTATCATCTGCGATACTTCGCCTCGGCCGCATCGCGCGAATGCTAGTCGCAAATCAGTCAGTCCGCGTTTGATAATCATGAAGCTAGCTTCGGCAGAGAAAGAAGGGCATGACGAAAACAACGACATCAAAAACTTTAAGAGGAAATTGATTTTATAGTATGACTTTTGATTACTGCGAGAGACAAAGATTTTTTGATAAATATGATGAAGACTTCATATTAAGAAAATAATTAATTTTATTTGCTTTAAATGCGCGCAAGTTGCTGCCTGCACAGTATTATAGCAAGCTGGTATCCAAGACAGAAATTTCCCCTCTTCTTAATTAGGTAAAATCAGTAACAATTCACGAAATATTAGCTCAATTAGAGCAACCTACGATGCAGCCTACGATGAACATACACTAATATCGTGGCCGGCCGGTGTGGCCGTGCGGTTAAAGGCGCTTCAGTCTGGAACCGCGTGAGCGCTACGGTCGCAGGTTCGAATCCTGCCTCGGGCATGGATGTGTGTGATGTCCTTAGGTTAGTTAGGTTTAATTAGTTCTAAGTTCTAGGCGACTGATGACCTCAGAAGTTAAGTCGCATAGTGCTCAGAGCCATCTGAACTAATATCGTGTAGTGTCCCCGCGAGCATGCAGGAGTCCGCAACATTACGTCGCATGGACTCGACTAATGTCTGACGTAGTGCTGGAGGGAATTGACACCATGAATCCTGCAGGGCTGTTCATAAATCCGTAAGAGTACGAACGGGTGGAGATCCTTTCTGAACAGGACGTTGCAAGGTATCCCAGATATGCTCAAAAATGTTCATATCTGGAGAGTTCGGTGGCCAGCGGAAGTGTCTAAACTCAGAGGAGTGTCCGTAGAGCCACCTGAGCAATTCTGGACGTGTGGGGTGTCGCATTGTCCTGCTGGAATTGTCCAAGTCCATCGGCATGCACAATGGACATGAATGGATGCAAGTGATCAGACAGGATGCTTACGTACGTGTTGTAAGTAGGCTGTTTATGTTTTCTTATTGGCAACGTTACGTAGCGCTCTATATGAAAATCACTGGCTGTGCTGTGTGCAGTCTGTGGCTAGTTTGCATTGTTGTCTGCCATTGCAGTGTTGGGCAGCGGCAGCTGGATGTGAACAGCGCGTAGCGTTGCGCAGTTGGAGGTGAGCCGCCAGCAGTGGTGGATGTGGGGAGAGAGATGGCGGAGTTTTGAAATTTGTCATGAGCTGCTATATATATTATGACTATTAAGGTAAATACATTGCTTGTTCTCTATTAAAATCTTTCATTTGCTAACTATGCCTATCAGTAGTTAGTGCCTTCCATAGTTTGAATCTGTTATTTAGCTGGCAGTAGTGGCGCTCGCTGTATTGCAGTAGTTCGAGTAATGAAGATTTTTGTGAGGTAAGTGATTTGTTAAAGGTATAGGTTAATGTTAGTCAGGGCCATTCTTTTGTAGGGATTTTTGAAAGTCAGATTGCGTTGCGTTAAAAATATTGTGTGTCAGGTTTAAGCACGGTCATGTATAAATTGTTCAAAGGGGACGTTTCATATGTCGACCCTGGGACGTTTCATATGGCGACTGACAGCTACACGATTATATCACGACACTACTAATGTGTGACACAATTTACATTATTGGTTTTGCGCTTTATCTGTTTCATATCTGCACAGTTTTTCTGTATTATTCTGGAAAGTAAAACATGTTTTAGTAGTAACTTTTGTGGTATAGCTACAATGAGACAGCCTTTTCCGTAGCACAACAATACGTTACAGCACAGTAATTTCTTCATCACAACAATAAGCGTAATAACTAAGATATCTATACGCAAAGCATTTCACTTTTGTTCATCATGAGGTAAGTACATTGACTTCTGCAGAACTTAGCTTTCGGAGGACGATAACTACGACACTTCCACAGAGATTATCTTACAGTAAGACGCACATTTAGCGCTACAGGACACGTATTTGAGTGATTAATTTTGTACTTAAATCATTTATTTTTAAAGATATTTGAAGTACAATGATACAAAGGTTTTCCGTAATACATTTCATTCCATTGTTGTAATCTGTAACACCTGAGGGTATAATTACATTAATCCTCAGGGGGGTACACGCTTACTTTGTGTATCATGTGTTTGGCAAGCGCAAGGAGCCCTAGCTAATATGGTATTTGCTTATACAACTTTACACATCGGTACCATATTTCTCTAACACATAAATTACACAGCTATCTGATCATTTAACTGAGAGATAAACTTTTTTTACTACATCAGTGACACATGTTTACACAATTACACAGTTGGATAACTTCACACTTATGAAACTGTATTTTGTCTGTACTTAGTGAACTGTTCATATTTTTTCAGAACCATTGTGATACTATGAGAGCTTTGAATGATGTATTTGGTATGGGATCATGATATTTAAAGTACGTTTGAGGCAGATGACACTTTTGACATGAACAGAGAATTTTTTTAGGTTTTGAAATTATTGGAGGAAGCTACGACGATTTTGAGAATTACTGAGATGTTATGATATTATTACGATGACTATATAAGAAACTAACTATGATGAATTGGAAGAAATGAATTGAGAAGCTAGAAGAAAATGGTGTGGCCAAAAAAAGAATTTTGAAAGAGGATATGAACAAAAAAAAGTAGGGTTTAGGGAAAACAGGTTTAGGTAGGATTTTCTTGGAAATAAATGATGAGGTAAGAAATATGTGAAATAAATACAGAAAGCATGCTTGGATAGGATTTTTTGGTGGAAACAAAGGATGAAATAAGAGGAAAGATGTATGGAATGAAGTTTTAGGTTGGACTGCAGTACCAAATGTTACACTGAAAACAAACCCTGTCCTTTCCTTTTGTGTAATCCCTCTATATGTTTGTGTACCCTTGTGTATTTGTGTTTTTCCTGTCTTTATGTGTTTAGCTGATGAGAGCTATGTTGTAGAATTTTTCTAATACTATGCTATTTACTTTGTAAAGATGTTTAGACATTATTAATTCATTTTTGTTGCTCATGTGTGACGCTGATGTTATTCTGATCTTTATGTATGTACTTATGTCATAATTCCTGTAACACTGATGTATATGTTAGTTCAATTCTTTTGTAAAGCCCATATTACCACAAATGTTATCTGTGTTGTTATGTTCTTTAATGATGTAATTTGTACATTTCTTATTGTATTCTTATGTTATAAAATTGTAATTGACACCAGTTCATCAAATTAAGTAACTTGTAAGTTACATTTCACTGCACACGTTTCTGTTGGTCATAGTATATGGATAATATGTGAGAAGTAGGGACTGTTAGTGTTTGCACGCGTGTTAATAATTCAGCAAGGGACTGGATAACAGCATTGCTGGTTCTAAGGACAATTCCAAAAACTTTGTGAGTGCACAAGTGGTGGTTATGGACTTGCTCTATTATCCGCAAGACTCTTCAATGGTGCTTGTGCACCTGCACAGTCACAACAGATGGCTGCTGGCCATCTCTACAAGGACTACAGTGGGTCTACACCTTTGATGGCCCACCAATACCACAATCTCTACCAGGACTACAGTGGGCCTGTCCACAATTTCTACAAGGATTGCAGTGGGTCTGCACCTATGGTGGCCCACCAATACCGTAATCTCTCACAAGACTACAGAGGGTCTCCTCTGTGATGACCTACCTACCAATATTCTTCAAAACGTCGACTGACTCTGCTGTGGGTTTGCTCTGTTGTGGCCCATTACCTGTCAGCATGTGAAGAGTGAGCACTGTCTTTCCGTTGGAAGGACAACACTACTTCTTCAAGACTGCATGGAAATCCACTACTTCTGTGTGCAATTTCTTTTACTAATGAGACTTTACTGTGATGAATGATCAGGACTGTCTTTATGGACTGTGAGAAAATTTTAGCTTTTGACCAACACTGTATCAATAAGTGTGTGCATTTGATATCTTTGTTATTGTAATTATGAAAAATTTTTTCAAATCGTTATTGGCCACTGCCCAAAACAATTTGTAAAATTTTTTGTGGTGAGCATGGGGGCTATGTAAGTAGGCTGTTTATGTTTTCTTATTGGCAACGTTACGTAGCGCTCTATATGAAAATCACTGGCTGTGCTGTGTGCAGTCTGTGGCTAGTTTGCATTGTTGTCTGCCATTGTAGTGTTGGGCAGCGGCAGCTGGATGTGAACAGCGCGTAGCGTTGCGCAGTTGGAGGTGAGCCGCCAGCAGTGGTGGATGTGGGGAGAGAGATGGCGGAGTTTTGAAATTTGTCATGAACTGCTATATATATTATGACTATTAAGGTAAATACATTGCTTGCTCTCTATTAAAATCTTTCATTTGCCAACTATGCCTATCAGTAGTTAGTGCCTTCCGTAGTTTGAATCTGTTATTTAGCTGGCAGTAGTGGCGCTCGCTGTATTGCAGTAGTTCGAGTAATGAAGATTTTTGTGAGGTAAGTGATTTGTGATAGGTATAGGTTAATGTTAGTCACGGCCATTCTTTTGTAGGGATTTTTGAAAGTCAGATTGCGTTGCGCTAAAAATATTGTGTCGGGTTTAAGCACGGTCATGTATAAATTGTTCAAAGGGGACGTTTCAGTGTCATCTGTCAGAGTCCTATCTAGACGTATCAGGGGTCTCATATCACTCCAACTGCATGCATCTCAAACCATTACAGATCCTACACCAGCTTGAACAGTCCCCTGCTGACGTGCAGGGCGTGCAGGGTCCATAGATTCATGAGGTTGTCTCCATATGCGTACACGTCCATCCGCTTGATACAATTTGAAACGAGACTCTTCCGACCAAGGAATGTTTCCGGCCATCAACAGTCCAATGTCGGTGTTGACGGGCCCAGGCGAGGCGTCAAACTTTGTGTCGTGCAGTCATCAACAGTACACGAGTGGGCCTTCGGCTCCGAAAGCCCATATCGATGACGTTTCGTTGAATGTTTAGCACGCTGACACTTGTTGATGGCCCAGGATTGAACTCTTCAGCAATTTGCGAAGGTATTGCACTTCTGTTATACTGAATTATTCTCTTCAGTCGTATTTATTCCCATTCTTGCACGATATTCTTCCGGCCGCAGCGATGGCAGAGATTTGATGTTTTACCGAATTCCTGATATTCACGGTACACTCGTGAAATGGTCGTACAGGAAAATCCCTTCTTCATTGCTACCTCGGACATCGCTCGTGTGCCTACTATAACACCACATTCAAACTCAGGTAAATCTTGACAACCTGCCACTGCGTCAGACACTTGCTGTCTTATACAGGCGTTGCCGACCGCAGCGCGTATCTGCCTGTTTACATATCTCTGCATTTGAATACGCATGTCTGTACCAGTTTCTTTGGCGCTTCAGTGTACATATTTTGTAATATTAATTATTTGTCGTTCTTAATTATAATGAACATTTTTGTAAAGTGAGCCGGCCGCGGTGGGCCGTGCGGTTCTGGCGCTGCAGTCCGGAACCGCGGGACTGCTACGGTCGCAGGTTCGAATCCCGCCTCGGGGATGGGTGTGTGATGTCCTTAGGTTAGTTAGGTTTAAGTAGTTGTAATTTCTAGGGGACTTATGACCTAAGATGTTGAGTCCCATAGTGCTCAGAGCCATTTGAACCATTTTTTTGTAAAGTGACTTTCCAGTGTTTGCCAGTACTCTTTTCAAAGGAATCAGCATTAATGTAATTTACCACGTCATCATCCACTTCCCCATCTTTGTCATTCACTAGATAAAGTTCCACAATTGCAGTTTAAAGTGTAGACACATTACGTGGGCTCGTTACATACGGAGTTTACCTATATGTTAGTTTGCCGCTCTGTAAATGAGACACTCCTCTTTACTAGGTTTCAGTAGCAGCAGCAGCAGTTTCCAGAGGGCAGTTTCCCGAGTGTTATTAGTTGCCACAGGTGAACGATAGGAGAGGAAAAAACTGGATTTCGCATTTCAAGGGACCTCCTTTAATACGGCCTGAAATCAGTTTGGGTTTTGGCATGTTTCATGTCAGAGAAGTAAAGAAGTATGAAATAGAGTGTTACGATTTTTTGAAGGGAATATAAGTAGAATATGGTTATGCTTATCCATTACGGATATTTTAGAACCGTGACAGTATATTGAATGTAAATAAGTTATGCAGAACTGCAACAAGTCACTTTTTTTGAATAATTATGTTTTATTCCATGAACCGGTTTTCGAACCTTTTCAGGTTCATCTTCAGATGGTTTCAGGAAGTTACATCATTACTGGTAGCATAATGCTGGGTGCTGGCTTGCGACAGTATAGGCGGATATTTTCGGTTAGTGCCCATCTGTCTGCCTCCAATTTGATGGCCAGTAGTTATATCAGTACACACACTTCCACACAAACTATATTAATTTGCACTTTGGCAGCGAGACTTTTCCAGCATCCAGCATGCGCTTTACAGTTGTCCACGTCCACTGGGAGCCGAACAGCACAGCCCTGGGTTCAGTGTGGGGCAGCGGTGGAGTGGGTGGACTGCTGTGGCCTGTTGTGCGATTGTGAACCACTGAGGGCTATGGCATGACGAAGCCTCTCCGTCGTTTATAGGTACCCGGTTCAATACACAATACAGAAGGGGGGTCCGAAAACCAGTCTTTTGACCTTTGGTCGGGATGTTGGACTCGACACCAGAGTTTTAAAACAATCCAAGCAAAGCAATAGCCAATGTGAAACCAATAAAAACAAAACATCAGTAATAATTACTAATAATTTTTAAATAAATTTTCAGCTATTAGTATTCTACATTTCAGTCCAGTGGTCGGACACCACAGAGCAGCGATCAGTGTTCAGAGCTGTGACTTTTTAAAGCTAAACCGAGGTCGGCCAGTACAGCCAGAAAATGTTTTAATATTATACACTGATGAGTCAAAACATTGTGGTTACTAACCACCGCGAAACTTAATGCCGACTGTTACCGTTGCAGAGAAATATTTATGTGGAGTGGGGACAAATGATGAGGGGCGAATGGTGAATAATTCTAGCATTGACACAGGCCACGAAATTGGGGAATCATCTGACATAAGCGACTTTTACAAGTGACAGAGTGTTACGGGCAAGTGCAGGGGAACGAGAATCTAGGATACGGCGAACCTGCTCCCTGCCGTTCGCATGCTGCTAGCAAATGCATTTGCGGAAAGTGGTTCAAGGATGCTGAAACCACGAGTAGGCAGAAGGTGCTGCACGTGGACATGTCATCACGGGACGTGGAGATCGGAGACAAGCCCACTCTGTAAAACGGGACAAGCAATAAAACGTGACAGGACTGACGAGGGAGTGCAATGCTGGCGCAGGCCCAAGTGTTTCGGAGTACACCGTTTAAACGAACCCCAATATCCCGCATGTTGACCTAATGACACCAGTTCCAGTCAGCATGGAATCGTCTAGGCTGGATCGGGGATTCATAGAAACGTGTCGCCTGGTCGGATGAATCACGTTTAGAGACGCCCTGCTAAAGCCGCAGGACTATACAGGTACCTGCAATTGTGGAATGGGGCCAAAATGAGCGGCTGTCAGTTACACTCGAACACATAACTTTATTATATGACCAAACATTACAGCACAAATTTTTGAACTTAGTTATCGGCTGAAAGGCCACACTATCATATGCCTTAAGGGCATAACGACTTAAATTTTAAAACAGCTGAAAGCCATTAACTTAAGATTCAGACCCAAAACCGAATATTTAGCAGTCAGAAGTCCTCACGTAAGTAAGTTCTATAATTTAGCTGAAGGCCCAACAAATGTAACACTTGAAAAGCAAACAAGTTTAATGTAAAGACGGCTGAAGGCCCATTATTTAAGACTCAGGGTAAAATTATATTTAGCCGGCCAAAGTGGCCGAGCGGTTAAAGGCGCTACAGTCTGAAACCGCACGACCGCTACGGTCGCAGGTTCGAATCCTGCCTCGGGCATGGATGTGTGTGCTGTCCTTAGGTTAGTTAGGTTTAAGTAGTTCTAAGTTATAGGGGACTTATGACCACAGCAGTTGAGTCCCATAGTGCTCAGAGCCATTTGAACCATTTTTTGAAAATTATATTTAAAAAAAACACATCCGAAAGCCTTATTGTCAATTAGGCTGAAGGCCCCAAACAGTCTGATGCTTGAAAGACAAGAACTTTAATTTAAAACGGCTTAAGGCCCATGACTTAAAAGCACAACTAAAATAACTTTTAATAGGCAGAAGGCCCAAGGCTTTATCTTTAAACAAGATTTTAATCAGCCTGAAGGCCCAAACAGTCTAAGACTTGACGAGTAAGGAAATTTAATTTTAAAGCGGCTGAAGGCCCATGACTTAAAACACAACTAAAAACAATTCAACTGCAATTCAAACCATCGGCTAAGAGCCATACAAATACTCACAACAGAAAATAAGAAAAGGTAGTGTAGCTAATGGCACAAATTTCGGGGGTCGACCAGCACTTGAAATACTAACGCGCACTTAGGTGAAACAGGCAGTCGGCCCAACCATCCTCTATCCGACGGCAACCCAATCGACAGACCGTCAACAGACCTATGCTCAAGGTGATTTCCGCTCCACACTTGCATCAAGGTTCTGCTCCGCACTTGCAACAAAATTCCAACGATGCTGACAACAGAGACTATGGAGTCAAACAAGAGCGGATCCCAGACAACCCATAAGGGGTGGACGACCCACGTCGTTTAATCAAACGACCGACTAACTGAGAAGCAGTACGCCGACAACTTGTCCGTGAAAATCACATAAACTACACACAGCCCCACGAACATCTGCACGAGGACTAGACGATACTCACGGCAATGACTGTGTAATAACGAGGACGAACCACGAGTCGGCCCACACAGCCAGCCCATAAGCAACCACCGGCCAAATACACGTCGTCTAACAAGACGACCGACCGACGGTCAACCAAAGTCGTCCTCACGCAAAACATGTGTGTCGGCAATCGTCCGGCAAATGATGGCTAACCGCGTCTTCCTGACGGTGCATGCCTCACTGGTTCTACGTCACGACTGCCCCAACCGACTAACTGTTACACATCAGCATGGTGACAGCACTAAAATAACTGGACACTCGACATCACAAGCTACACACAACATCACAAACACTTGGTCGAAGAACGCGACCAATGGTAAAAGCAGTGACAATGCAGTGACGAGGACGAACCACGAGTTGAGAGGCATCGCCAACCCATAACGATCGGCGAGCAATCACGTCGTCCGGTAAGACGACCAACCGACAATCAACCAACACCGGCCCAATTGAAGCCATGTGTGTCGGCAATGGTCAGAGGAGTCATGGCTATCCGAACCTCACTGCCGCTGCAACCCGACCGACTCCTGCCGCGTCAAAACTGTACGACTGCCAGGTCCGAACTCCACTCCTGGCGCGTTGCAACTCACTGTCAGATACGAACTGCCTCCGAACACACGACAACAGTGAAGTAATAGCAGTCAGAAAAGATAATACGTCATGGCTTGTATTGGTAAGCGCCGATGCTGCCGCTCATGGGCAGGCAAGGCGGCAACTCAGTGACACCAGTAATTGGAATTAACATAACGAGGTGGTAGTATAGTAAACACAGGATGTCAAATGAGTTATGGCACGAACACAAGCCACGCAAGGCTCACGTTTCTTGTTACACAAGTCGATGGTCGCGTCCGGATAAGCTCTAATCCAGGAGAGTGGCTGCATTGCGCCACGGACACCCTTCGATGGAAGCAGTTTAAGATACAGGGGACATTAACGTAGGATTCTGTGGGAGCTGTGGTGGCAATCAAACGCACCAGGACGGCTGTGGTCTACATACGTCTGTAGGCCTCTGTGTCTTTCCCAGTGGCGATGGCATCTTCCAGCAGGATAACTGTCGGTGCCATAAGCCTAGAATCGTGCAATAGTTATTCGAGGAGCATGACGTGAAGTCACGGTGATATACTGGCCACCAAATACGCCTACTCTGAACCCGATTGAACACACCTAGGACGCTACTGGGAGCGAGCTCCGCTCACACAAACCTCCGGCCACTGACTTACTGTAACTGCCTGCGCTGAGCGTAGCCATCTGGTACCTCTAACCTCCGAACACCTACCAAAGACTACTCGAATCCCTGCCAAAGGGAATCGTTGCTGTATTGCGATCAAAAGGTGGAACGAGACGCTATTAAACCGACGATCAGAACGTTTTATCTAATCAGTGTAGCGGTATAGAGAGCTGCTTCGTTTCTCTGCTACAGCTCCTTCGCCGCAATGCCGCAATTACGTCGTGTAACTGAATTTTCTCTCTCTCTGTCTCTACGTGTGTGTGTGTGTGTGTGTGTGTGTGTGTGTGTATGTACGCAGTTCACTTACAAGTCTTTGGTCATGAACTGGTACATTTAAGTTAGGAGTGCTTAGTACGAGAGGACTCGCCGCCCTCCCCTTATGTCCACTCCAATGATGAGACCGAACACAACATTTACGTGAAAATACTTGATTCCGTAATACCTTACAAGTATACGAGATGGTACTTAGTAATACATTACAAGCTGCGGTCCTCGGTTGGTCGAGACATAGACCTGCTCGTTGCAGTGTCTCCAGGCTACCTGTGGCATCCACTCTCAACGAAAGCCCAGCCTGAACAAAAGGACCTGGAATGTCCACATCCGCACACACAGAGTTGCAGTATTTCCCGACATACAGCGGACTGTATTTGATAGACTTACCTGTCCTATTCGCAAAATGCCGCTAAATCTCCTCCATCAAAAATGAAATTGATTTAACAAATATAGGTTTCGCTAAACGGGGCTCGAACTGTTTCTCCATTCACGCTGAAACATCCCCTTAGAACAATTTCTGAATTACTGTGCTGATTAACCTCTTACACTATTTGCTTTTCAAACAGCTGAGCAAAACTGAACGTACTCAAACATTCACTAAAGTGACACACAATATTTTTAGCACAACGCAATCTGACTTTCAGAAATCCCTACAAATGAATGGCCCTGACTAACATTAACCTATACCTTTCACAAATCACATACCTCACAAAAATCTTGGTTACTCAAACTACTGCAATACAACGAGCGCCACTACTGCCAGCTTAATAATCATAATATATATAGCAGTTCATGACAAATTTCAAAACTCCGCCATCTCTCTCCCCACATCCACCACTGCTGGCGGCTCACCTCCAACTGCGCAACGCTACGCGCAGTTCACATCCAGCTGCCGCTGCCCAACACTACAATGGCAGACAACAATGCAAACTAGCCACAGACTGCACACAGCACAGCCAGTGATTTTCATATAGAGCGCTACGTAACGTTGCCAAAAAGAAAACATAAACAGCCTACTTACATAGCCCCCATGCTCCCCACAAAAAATTTTACAAATTGTTTTGGGCAGTGGCCAATAATGATTTGAAAAAATTTTTCATAATTACAATAACAAAGAAATCAAATGCATACACTTATCAATACAATGTTGGTCAAAGGCTAAAATTTTCTCACAGTCCATAAAGACAGTCCTGATCATTTATCACAGTAAAATTACAGTGTTTTTTTTTCTCAAAGTCTGAGTAGTAAAAGAGAATGCACACAGAAGTAGTGGATTTCCATGCAGTCTTGAAGAAGTAGTGTTGTCCTTCCAACGGAAAGACAGTGCTGACTCTTGACATGCTGACAGGTAATGGGCCACAACAGAGCAAACCCACAGCAGAGTCATTCGACGTTTTGAAGAATATTGGAAGGTAGGTCATCACAGAGCAGACCCACTGTAGTCCTGGTAGAGAGTATGGTATTGGTGGGCCACCAGAGGTGCAGACCCACTGCAGTCCTTGTAGAAATAATGGTATTGGTGGTTCATCAAAGATGCAGACCCACTGTAGTCCTTGTAGAGATGGCCAGCAGCCATCTGTTGTGACTGTTCAGGTGCACAATCACCATTGAAGAGTCTTGCGGATAATAGAGCAAGTCCATAACCACCACTTGTGCACTCACAAATTTTTTTTTGAAATGTCCTTTGAACCAGCAATGCTGTTATCCAGTCTCTTGCTGAATTATTAACACACGTGCAAACACTAACAGTCCCTACTTCTCACATATTGTCCATATACTATGACCAACAGAAACGTGTGCAGTGAAATGTAACTTACAAGTTACTTAATTTGATGAACTGGTGTCAATTACAATATTATAACATGAGAATACAATTACAAAGCTACAAAATACATCATTAAAGAACATAACAATACAGATAACATTTGTAGTACAAGCTTTACAAAAGAAGCGAAATAACATATCCATTAGTTTTTGAATGCATTACAGGAACAGCAGTGATCAATGTCTTGTAAATAATTACTATTAAAAACAGTCTTGATCACAATTTATTTAACAAGGTGACCGGTTTCGACCACTACTGTGGTCATCTTCAGACCATTGAGTAGGAACCCCTTTCTGTTGATTCTCCAACAGAAAGGGGTTCCTACTCAATGGTCTGAAGATGACCACAGTAGTGGTCCAAACCGGTCACCTTGTTAAATAACTTGTGATCAAGACTGTTTTTAATAGTAATTATACACATCAGTGTTACAGGAATTATGACATAAGTTCATACATAAAAGATCAGAATAACTTTTGAAACATCAACTTTACACATGAGCATTAAAATAAAACTGAATAAATAATGTCTAAGCATATTTACAAGGTAAATAACATATTATTAATGCCGATTATATTTGAGGAGAACAGTATTCGTCATCATAGTGAATGTAGCTTAATATTAAAAGAAGAAAAAATTCTATGAAACTACACAGAGACAGGAAGAAAACAAATACACAAGGGTACACAAACACATAGTGGGATAACACAAAAGGAAAGGACAGGGTTCGTTTTCAGTGTAACATTTATTATTGCAGTCCAACCCAAAACTTCATTCCATAGATCGTTCGACTTATTTCAATATTTGCTCCAGCCAAAAAAATCCTATCTAAGCATGCTTTCTGTATTTTTGTCGTATAACCTCTCAATGCATTTCTTCAAATTCATCGCAATTCATTCTCTTATAGGCTACCCCCTCTTAAGCTAACTTAAATCTACTGAGCTCAGATGCTAAACTAAGGGACGAGGCAATGCAGCAGCACAAAACAATTAACACGAACAGAAATGACAAAAAAAATTCAAATTGGCAAAGTAAGCAACAATATTACAACTAATATAAGGCAATGTGCAGCAAACAAGAAAAATAAATCAGTAGTAAACTGGCTTAGCAGAGTAACACAAAGTCAAATTCAGTAACACTATGCCTGGCAAACAGCAGTAACTTATACCTAAACATGACATAGCTCAAGCAGAAAAAATATTACAGTAAAAACAACAATGCAGATAAGGGAAATGTATATTCGCATCTTAATGTCTATGTAATTAAAGTGGTGCACCACAAAAACTTATTGTAAAAAGAAATATTACCATGTACTTGAAAAGAATATTATGTATGCAGTTACTGTTACTAGTCCCTTCTTATTGTTCTTTCCATTCCAAGAGCTCCTTTTTCGAAGAATGTGGATCATAAAATAATTATTCAATAGATCTGTTGACAGAAAGTGTTCACATTAGCAAATGCATGTAAGTTTATTTTATAAAACCAATGCTGCAACACAGCTGGGAAACAGATATCAAATAAAATAAGCAATTACGCAAACCAAAGCATAAAAATATCATTCAATAGCTATGTGGCATTTCGTAAGTCAGTAGCTCTCAACTCTCATAGGAAGACACTTGTCATAATCAGGTTTGCAGATGTAAGAATATTTCCCATCAATTCATAAGCATTTCAGTAAGTAGCACAAGGTACGATAAATTATGTTTCCAAGTAATGAGCGTGTCGTATTTGCGATGCTTTCTACAAAGGAATGTCAATAGTGAGCATAATGGCCCCTTTTTTTTCTCCACCTGCGCCTCTGAAAGGCACACTAATGGCTCTTTTTTTCGGGCATCTGCCGCACAGCTGGGTGCCCACGACGCATTACGTGAAGGTGGTCACTTAACTTTCTTACCGAAACATTTACGACAGCAGTTTCTGCTACAGTGGCAGTCTCATATAAAAATATTTCACAGGTCAAGAATTTGCGTTACAAATCTGTAGAAGCAAAATCCTACAAATATAACAGTGTCCAAAAAATTTTCGCCGGCATTGTGATACATTCACGCATTTACACACATTTTATAACTCTTAAAGTACGATTCTTGGTTTCCAACAACCTTTTGCACAAGTCAGAGTCCCTAAACACTACTCATTATTCCTTACCTTATTCGTCGACACTTCTTCAATATTTCATCATAACAGATACGTAGCTTAATCAAATAACTCATATAGCATCAGCTTACTGATCATAAACATACCGCAACAGCATAATATACATAGTCATCGTAATAATAACATCATAACACCTCAGTCAAATCTCAAAATCGTCGTAGCTTCTGCAATAATTTCAAAACCTAAAAAATATTCTCTGCTCATTTCAATACTGTCATCTACCTCAAACGTACTTTAAAACTCATGATCTCATACCAAATACATCATTCAAAGCTCTCATAATATCACAATGGGTCCGAAAAAATATGAACAGTTCACAAAGTACAGACAAAATACAATTTCATAAGTGTGAAGTTACCCAACTGTGTAATTGCGTAAACATGCGTCACTGATGTAATAAAAAAATGTTTATCTCTCGGTTAAATGATCAGATAGCTGTGTAATTTATGTGTTAGAGGAATATGGTACCGATGTGTAAAGTTGTTTAAGCAAATACCATATTAGCTAGGGCTCCTTGTGCTTGCCAAAAACATGATACACAAAGTAAGCGTATACCCCCCAGAGGATTAATGTAATTATACCCACAGGTGTTACAGATTACAAGAATGGAATGAAATGTGTTACGGAAAACATCTGTATCATTGTACTTCAAATATCTTTCAAAATAAATGTTTTAAGTACAAAATTAATCATTAAAATACGTGTCCTGTAGCGATAAATTGTGCGTCTTGTAAGATAATCTCTGTGGAAGTGTCGTATTTGTCGTCCTCCGGAAGCTACGTTCTACAGAAGTCAATGTACTTACCTCACGATAAACAAAAGTGAAATGCTTTGCGTATAGATATCTTACTTATTACGCTTATTGCCGTGATGAAGAAAGTACTGTGCTGTAACGTATTGTTGTGCTACGGAAAAGGCGGTCTCATTGTAGCTATACCACAAAAGTTACTACTAAAACATGTTTTACTTTCCAGAAGAATTCAGAAAAACTGTGCAGATATAAAACAGATACACCGCAAAAGCAACATTGTAAATTGTCACTCATTAGTAGCGTCGTGATATAAACGTGTAGCTGTCACATAAACTAACCACTGTGTCATCTGGTATCTCTCAGAAAGTACTTTAATTCAGAATGTATTTTCAAGTAAACCAAAATGTTGCATTAAAATCTCATTAGCAGTACTGGTAAATGTTCTAAGTATGTGAGCCTTATAGTCGTTACGTAATCGTGCAACTAACAAGCAATCCCCTTAGAACAATTTCTGAATTACTGTGCTGATAAGCTACGCTCGTCGTCACTATTATTTCTCAGTTTACTTTGAAGCCTAGTGTTACGTTTTTCACACGCCATTATTGTCACAATATTTCACACGACAACACAGAAAAACACAATTTGAAGAGCAAAAATAGGAGAACACATTAACATAGCACTGAAAATAATATCTGGTTAATTGCAAGCGCAGCTGCGAAATACTTGGTGCAAATCTACATGCATGCCACAACTGTTTTACTGTACAAGAATGAAAAACTACAACTACAAAGGAGATTCTCTCTACAATTACGCAATAGCAATAAACAAAATCTACACTAATTACACAAACTACAAGAAAAAATCAGAAGATTCCAGTGAGGTATCCTCGGCTATGGGTCGACATATAAAAAATATCCCCTTAGAACAATTTCTGAATTACTGTGCTGATAAACCTCTTACACTATTTGCTTTTCAAACAGCTGAGCAAAACTGAACGTACTCAAACATTCACTAAAGTGACACACAATATTTTTAGCGCAACACAATCTGACTTTCAGAAATCCGTACAAAGGAATGGCCCTGATTAACATTAACCTGTACCTTTCACAAATCACTTACCTCACAAAAATCTTGGTTACTCAAACTACTGCAATACAGCGAGCGCCACTACTGCCAGCTTAATAATCATAATATATATAGCAGTTCATGACAAATTTCAAAACTCCGCCATCTCTCTCCCCACATCCACCACCGCTGGCGGCTCACCTCCAACTGCGCAACGCTACGCGCTGTTCACATCCAGTTGCCGCTGCCCAACACTACAATGGCAGACAACAATGCAAACTAGCCACAGACTGCACACAGCACAGCCAGTGATTTTCATATAGAGCGCTACGTAACGTTGCCAAAAAGAAAACATAAACAGCCTACTTACAACGCGTACTCAACGGCACCTACTTAGGTACATTGTTCCTTGATCTTCGGAAGTACGAATTTGCCTACTATCAGGCCGGATTTGTGAGTGGATTCAGGTCTTCCTTGAATACAGACTCGCCGTTCTAGTCGTAAAAATATCATGGTAATGTTTGGGGTACCCCAAGGGTTGTTGTAGGGCCAGATAGGCTGTAACGAAAAGAAGGAAGATCCGCAGATTATCTACGATTGGTTCAGGTACTGGTAGCTCATCCCCAACGCAGTGAAATATAACAAATATAACATACAGCATATAAATGAGAGAAGAGATCCATTAATGTTCGATTGAGCAGCTGCCGACAGATCTGTGTAAACAGCAGCAAGCATAAAGCACCCAAAAGTAAACATCCGGATGGACTAAAGTGGAATGACTAAATAAAACATACCGTAAGAAAAGCTGATGCCGCGGTGAGCATCATCAGAAGAATATAAAGGAAATGCAATTTGTCCACGAAGGATGTAGCTTACAAAACACAAGTTCAACTTACTCTTAAGTATAGCTAATCAGTGTGGGATTCGTTGAAAATAGGGTTAACATAATATCCAAACACGAGCGTTGTGTTTCGCCACGATCATGTTTAATAAGCAAGTGGGTTTTACGGAGATATTCAGCAAATTCTAGTGGCAGAGGCTACTAGAAAAGTGTTATGCATCACAGGGATGTTATTTCTGAGAGCGTGCGTTGCAGGGGAAATTACGTCTCATACGGCGTCTGTCGACGGTAGTTCCTGCCATGCTCCGTTCCGAAATGCAACAGGAAAGGGCGCCCTCTTCCTCGTACTTCGAAAACAGCTGCGGACTATAGACGTGGATGCAACGGAGTGAAGAAAGCGGATATCGGTACAGGCGTGCTTTCGGATTTGGTTGCGGTACGGCGGTTTGCTAAAAGTGGAGTAGTGTGACTTGCTAGTTTCGCATTCATATTGACGGTGGATTATTCTTTCCAGAAACTCATTACGATTTAGAAGTTACATCTCTTTTGGGGTACCGCTCCCCAATCAGTAAAAGCGGAACCCTTATGGGATCACTTCGTTGTGTGCCCGTCCGTCTATCTGTCTGTCCGCCAGTTAAGACCTTCCTTTTCAGGAATGGGCAGAGGTATCGCGCTGAAATTTGTGTCACAGATAGAGGTTTACAGTCCCTTGGCGATGTGAAAAATTTCATCTTTGAATCTTCTAAGTGCAGGCAATCAAAAGACACGGCCATTATTTGTCATCTTTCGATACCAGCAAACTCATTCATCAAAAGGTATTTTGTAAGTCACGTTGATTTGGAATCACAAAATTTGATACGAAGCAATGTTTCACAGTGCAGTGAAAGGAAAAAATCCGAAAACTGTTAATTTGTAATTAAATCTCATAAAATAAATTTGTTGTCCGTCTGTCTGCCTGCCTATGTGCACGTCTGTTAAGACCACCATTTCTCAGAAATGGGATGAGGAATCAAGTTGAAATTTATGACAAATACTAAGCCTTGTGGTTCCTTGGCGGTGTAAAACATTTAAGATTCTGAGTCAATGCTATCAGAAGATACGGTCGTATGTGTCAGATATTCTGATACTCGCCAAGTTACTCCCCACCTGTATATCAACTACCCATACACATATCAGTCCTTGGTGGTCTACCAGTAAAGAGTGTGCTTGGAAACTGAAAGTTTCTGGCATCGAACTGCTGTCAATCCACCGATTTTTTAGTCTCCGTTTAAACTAGCCTTTACCTGGCAATGGTGTCAGGAGTCGCCAGAAACAGTCTGTGGTTCGGATTCAACGTTAAGCAGGTGCCCTTTCCCCAGTAGGGTAGCTGGGATATGTTAGAGACACACAAGTTACGGAGGTGGTTTCCAATATAAAGACTTGCATGCAGACTATTGAGTCACATGAAATTATTATTATTATTATTTCTCTTACCTGTCTCAGACGTTATGTATTATTATTATTATTATTATTATTATTATCGTCTACATAAAGTGTGTACCACAGTAGGGATTATAGAGGGGACTTAGCACATCAGGTTTTACGTAGGAACCCATGACTGGAATCGGTTCAATTCCGCGTTACAAGGGAAACAAGATCTACTGATGTCACTCCTATTTGCTGTGATATTACAACAGCTGTTCGATAAGATAACCACCAATTTCACTGCAGGCAGTGTTATCTGGGCAGGAAGTTCGCATAAATTCTGCCCAACACGCTTTGTGTATGGTTCTGTCGCAGCCATGATCCGTGCAACCATATCCTTCGACTGGACAGGGTCATGTAAAAAAAGACTCTTCATGTGGCCCCACAAGAAAAAGTCCGCGTGGGGTTAGATGTGGAGATCTTGGTGGCCAAGCATTTGGTCCACCTCGATCGATCCACCTGTCCCAGAAGACTACGTTCAAATGGTTTCGTATGCGAACTGCGAAATGTACAGCCGCCGTCATCATGCTGGAGCCACAATTCGTTCCGAAAGTCCAGAGGCATATCATTGAAAAACTCCGTCAGCACTTGTTGCAGGAGTATCAAGTAACTGGCACCCGTTAAGCTGGGAGGAACGAGGTAACGACCCTGTCATATGACTATCGCATGTGCCAAACATTGATTCCAAAGCTGCGCTGAAATCTTCGTGTACACGTGGCTTTGGGGTTTCTTGATCCAAAAGGTGGCTATTTCAAGCGTTAGAAACATCTTCCCTGTTGAAAGTGCTTCGTCGGTGAACAAAATCGCCTTGGAATCTGAGGAAAATCCACACAACGGTGTAAAAACTGACACATGGCACAAAATCCGCCGGCGTATAGGGTGTACCTTCTGAATCTGATACCGATAGACTTGCTGTTCATGTAGAACACGCCAGACATCCGAATGAGACACATGAAAGTCACGTGCAATGGCTCGAGCACTCGTTGATGGGTTCTCTTCAACTTGATAAAGCACTTCCTCTTCCTGTATGACACTGCGCCGCCTTCTTGGGGCACCACAGTTTGTTCTATCGCTTGTAAATTTCCCACTTTCTCGCAGCCGTTGTCATACTATGCCAAACATGGGATGAGATGGAGTAACACGATTTGGAAACTACTCGTGGTGCATACGCTTGAGGTTCGTTTCCATTACAGCGAGCTTCGCCGTATGTTATCAACATATCGGTGTATTCTGCGAGCGAATACTCAGTCATCCTGTTACGACAGAACTAGGCAGAACAATGGCAACTGATGCATCACCATGAAGCATGAAAGCAAGGCAGAGGGAAACAGAGGACATCACGTCATCGTACCATTCACAAATGTGGGTAGTGTACTATAACAGGTGAACTGCACCACTGAGTGACTCTTGTTTTCCTTGTTAGATGGAAACGAACCGTTTCCGAACATGGATTCCTATGTACAACTTGATCTACTAAGTGCACTCTACTAGTTGTAGAAGTGTGTAACATTTAAAAAAATGGTTAAATGGCTCTGAGCACTATGGGACTAAACAGCTGAGGTCATCAGTCCCTTAGAACTTAGAACTACTTAAACCTAACTAACCTAAGGACATCACACACATCCATGCCCGAGGCAGGATTCGAAACTGTGACCGTAGCGGTCGTTCTGTTAAAGGCTGAAGCGTCTAGAACGCTTGGCCACTCCGGCCGGCCTGTAACATAAAACGTAAAACATCATGTAGTTAATTATCTTAGTACGGAACTCTGGATCCCCATCTTTGCAGAAGTATTTCTCCTGAGTAGTGGCGACAACACTATTTGATTTTATGTACTGGTTTTGTGACAGAAAATTCTCATTATGAAAACTGTTGTATCTTACTTTCATACCATGAGAACTTAGGTTCCTTTGCATATCTAGGATGATCGCAATTAAACATCAGTCCATCAGGCACACTTGTGCCATGAACAGGTTCAAAGATAATTCCTCAAAATTCAGTCTGAGAATTTATTTACACAATATCTGATTACTTGCACAACTGTATGCTGCAGCGTACTTGAAAATACTGGAACATGAATCAGCCAGTCTAAAGGAGTGGACGTCAAACTGCGAACCGCGGCCGCATGCCCCCAGAATCAAGTACAAGTGATGCCCGTCGTTCTGGTCAGTATTTCATAATAATTTGCATCAATCAACTAACAGTCGGATCCAGCAACATCAAATAACAGTAAGAGCTTCTTAAGAGTTTATGTCTCTTGCTTAGCAACAAGCAATAATACCTACAGAGTCAGTAATATTTTACGATGTTCACAATTTTAACAGACGTTGGTGAATTCGGCCTTGAGCTAAGTGCATTAGTGTTTGTAAAATGATTCTTTCATATAATGTTCATTAAAAAAATGACGATCATTCCACTTGGGACCTGTGGAAGGTACATTAGCTTATTTGTTTCAATTTGATATGTACTATTGTTTTTCTGACATGGTCTACATCCTGGAGGATCTCCTCACTACGGATCAATTGGAATGAAAGTAAATCTAATCTAATCTAATCCAAAAGTTTTTTGCTTGCGCCAGAGGCAAAATAGTAGGTAGCGCAACCCATGAGCGGTTAAAAGAAGTGAGAGGGAAATTGTTTGTTAATAAAATTGTTGTAGCTGGGATCCACAATCATAAAAACTTTTTGAAGAACATCATCTTCACGCCAGTGACTGTTATAAGTTTATATTACACTATTGCAATTTCGTCCTTAGGCCATTATCAAGTGATATTATGGCTTTAAGCCATGTCAACGTAATGTAAGCTGACATACAAATGTGTCAGTTTACATTACGTTGACATGGCTTAAAGCGATAATATCACTTGATAATGGCCTAAGGCCGAAATAGCAATAGTGTTCAAATGGTCCAAATAGCTCTAAGCACTATGGGACTTAAAACATCTGAGGTCATCAGTGCCCTAGAACTTAGAACTACTTAAACCTAACTAACCTAAAGACATCACACACATCCATGCCCGAGGCAAGATTCAAACCTGCGACCGTAGCGGTCGCGCTGTTCCGGACTGAAGAGCGATAGTGTAATAAAAACTTATAACAGTCACTGGCGTGAAGATGATGTCCTTCAAAAAATTATTTATTGTTTGTAATCCAGTGCTGACAACTCACGAGATTGTGTAACTAGCACCGATAAGCTGGTATGGTACAAATGTTAAACACAAGTAACATGGATTCGTGAATGCGCATTGTACAGACTGTGATCTTCAAATGTGGTACACATTTGTCCCAAGTAATATTCAATGAAATTAAGGCTATTGTAATACAATGCAACGAGTAAAAGGGAAATGCCACTCAAAACATTTGTGGTCGTGTTCACTATTGCAGTTACTGTTATTACCCCGAAGCGCCAAAGAAATTGGTATAGGCATGAGTATTCAAATACAGAGATATGCAGACAGGCAGAATATGGTGCTGCGGTCGGAAACACCCATATAATCCAAGTGTCTGGCGCAGTTGTTAGTTCGATTAGTGCTGTTGAACTGGCAGGTCATCAAGATTTAAGTGAGTTTGAACGTGGTGTTACAGTCGGCTCACGAGCGATGGGACACAGCATATCCGAGGGAGCGATGAAGTGGGGAATGTCCCGTACGACCATTTCACGAGTGTACCGTGCACATCAGAAATCTGCTAAAAAATCACATCTCCGACGTCGCTGCGACCGAAAAACGATCCTGCAAGTATGAGACCAACGACAACTGAAGAGAATCGTTCAACGTGACAGAAGTGCAACCATTCTGCAAATTGCTGCTGATTTCATGCTCGACCATCAATAAGTGTCAGCGTGTGAACCATTCAACAAAACATTATCAACAGTGAAGCAGCAACAGCTGGCCGAAATAGACCCAGCAACAGGGAGGTAACCGATTTTGTGATTTTTACGAGTTCCTAACCAGGAGCGAGTTGTATAATATCATGTGTGCCTTAATAGTTTAGTTTCTTGTGTTTCTGCATGTTAATTTAATGTCTAATAGTCACAGTTGTCGCGTTTTTACTAGCGTCGGAAAGTAAACCGATTTTGTGACATATTGCACGTTCCTAATCAGGGGCGAATTATTTAGTTTCACTTATGTGCTTCAGTAGTTACGTTTTTGAATCTCTGCGTATTAATCTAACTTATTACACACAGTTCCTGTGTTTTCGCCTGGATTTCCAGTAGAGTCCTACAGCACGTGCCAATAGTTCATTTATTTGGGTAGTTTAGTATTCCACGGTCTTTAGTATGGGTAGGGACTTTGATTGTCATGTGAGGATAGGAGCCGAGTTGATGACACTTCGCTGACAGCTCCAGGCTGTGATGGCTTCGGTTACACAGCTTGAGGCGGCAGTGGATGGGCACCACTGCTGTGGGCCAGCCGTGGGGCTCCAACGGACGTCCAGCTCTTCCGAGTCTTCCGATCGGTCCTCACCAGTAGCTAGCCCAGTTACTGCTCACACTGAGGTTGAGCCCTCACCTGTCGTCGAGTGGTAGGTCGCTCTAGGGCGTAGCAGGTGGCGAAAGACGTAACACATCCCCAGTTAGTCTGATAAACAGGTTCCAGGTGCTCTCCCTGGCTGACACTGTCGCTTAGCCAGATGACGACGCCTGTCCTGTTTCAGAGGAAACCTCACAGCCTGCAAGATCCGAGAAATCACTTAGGGTGGGATTATTGATGGTTGGGAGCTCCAAAGTTAGGAGCGTTGCGGGTCCTTTAGGGACATGGCTGCCAAGAAGGGCAAGAAAGCCACTGTGCGCTCAATGTGCATACCAGATCGAGACATTCCAGGTGTGGAACGGTTCCTTCCGAATTCCAAGAAGAGTGCAGGGTGCAGCCAACTGCAGGTGGTGGCTCACGTCGGTAGCAATGATGTGTGTCACTTTGGATCAGAAGAGATTCTCTTTCAAGTGGCTAGCAGAAGTGGTAAAGGCTGCCAGTCTTGCTTGCAATGTTAAAGCAGAGCTGACCATTTGCAGCATAGTGGACAGGAACGATTGCGGACCGCTGGTACAGATCCGAGTGGAAACCCTGAGTCAGAGGCTCAGACGGTTCTGAGACCGTGTAGGCTGCAGATTCCTCGACTTGCGCCATAGGATGGTAGAACTTAGAACTACTTAAACCTAACTAACCTAAGGACATCACACACATCCATGCCCGAGGCAGGATTCGAACCTGCGACCGTAGCGGTCAAGTAGTTCCAAACTGTAGCGCCTAGAACCGCTCGGCCACCCCGGCCGGCGGGTAGCAGGGGCTTTGTGGCGTGCACTGGGCGGTTTTTTAAGTTAGAGGGTCTCGGGAAAACACAAAAAGGGCTTCAGTCACAAAGGGTGTAGGCCGAACACAGGATGAACGTAAATACAGGAACCATCGGTATAGCAGTCGTAAATTGTCGTAGCTGTGTTGGGGAAGTACCAGGACTCAAACCGCTAATAGAAAGCACTGATACTCAAATCGCTATATGTACTGTCTAAAGCTGGAGATAAGCTCAAACGAAATTTTTGCGAAGAATCTAAGGGTGTTCCGAAAGGATAAGCTAAACACAGTTAGCGGTGCCGTGTTTGATACTGCGAAGTAGTTTACAGTGTCGCGCAATTGAAGTAGATGGTTTCTGTGAGTTAGTATGGGCAGAGGTCATTCTTGGCAACCGGAATAAAATAATAATTGGATCCTTTTAGGATCTCCCAATTCGGATGATACAATTGCTGAAAGGTTCAAAGAAACTTGAGTTTGATTTCAAACACGTGCCCGACTCATAAGATAGCACTTGATGGTGACTTTAATTTTCCCTCGATATGTTGGTGAAAACACATGTTTAATTCCGAAGGTACGCATAAAACATCATCCGAAAGTGTACTAAACGCATTCTCTGAAAATTATTTTGAGCAGTTAGTTCATGAACCTACGCGAATAGTAAACGGTTGTGGAAACACGCTTGACCTCTCAGCAACAAATAATCCTGAATTAATAACGAGCATCAATTCCGTTACGTGGATTAATGAACACAGGGTTGTCGTCGTGAGATTGAATAATGTAACTCCCAAAGACTCCAAAAATAAATGGAGAAAATAACTATTCAAAAAATTAGATAAAAATTCACTTGACGCCTTCCTGAGAGACAGTCCCCACTCCTTCCAAATTAACAATATAAGTGTAGCCCAAATGTGGCTTGAATTCAGAGATATAGTATCGGCAGCAGTTGAGAGATTTATATCAAATAAATTAACAAACAACGCAGCTGGTACACAAAACGGGTCAGAATACTGTTACAGAAACAGCGAAGCAAACATGCCGAATTTAAACAGGCTCAAAATCTCCAGGATTGGCGATCTTTTACAGGAGTTCGAAATTGAGTGCGGACTTCAATGCCAGATGCTTATAATAGTATTCTCAACGGAACTCTGTCTCCAAACCTGGCAGAAAATCCAAAGATATTCTAGTCTTATATGAATTATGCTAGCGGCAAGACACAATCAACGCCTTCTCTGCGTAATAGCAATCGAGATACTAGCGAAAGTAGCCAAAGCAGTTACTAAACACAGCCTTCCGAAATGCCTTCACAAAAGTAAATATTCCAGAATTCGAATCAAGAACAGCTACCATCATGAGTAACGTAGAAGTAAATATTTCGGAGTATTTAAATCACTTAATAAAACCTAGTCCTCGGGTCCAGACTGTATACCACTTAGGTTCCTTTCAGAGTATGCTGATGCATTTAGCTCCATACTTACCAATCATATACAACCGTTCGCTCGACGAAAGATACGTACCCAAAGACTGGAAAGTTGCACAGATCACGCCAATATTCAAGAAGGGTAGTAGGAGTAATCCAATAAATTACAGGCCCATATCATTAACGTTGATATGCAGCAGGATTTTGGAACATATACTGTGTTCGAACATTATAAATTACCTTAAAGAAAACTGTCTACTGACACACAGTCGACACAGATTTAGAAAGCATCGTTCTTATGAAACACAACTAGCTCTTTACTCACAAGAAGTGTTGAGCGCTATTGATAAGGGATTTCAAATTGATTGCGTATTCCTGGGTTTCCGGAAGCCTTTTGACACTGTACCCCACAAGCGGCTTGTAGTGAAATTGCGTGCTTATGGAATATGCTCAGATATGTGACGGGATTCGTGATATCCTGACAGAGAGGTCACAGTTCGTAGTAATTGACGGAAAGTCGTTGAGTAAAACAAAAGTGATTTCTGGCGTTCCCCAAGGTAGTGTTATAGGCCCTTTACTGTTCCTTATCTATATAAACTATCTGGGAGACAATCTGAGCAGCTGTGTTAGGTTGTTTGCAGATGACTCTGTCGTTCATCGACTAGTAAAATCATTAAAAGATCAAAACAAATCGCAAAACTATTTAGATAAGATATCTGAATGGTGCGAAAATTGGCAATCGACCCTAAATAACGAAAAGTGTGAAGTCATCCATATGAGTGTTAAAAGGAATCGGTTGAACTTCGGTTACACGATAAATCAACCAGATCTAAAGGTCATAAGTTCTACTAAATACCTAGGAATTACAATAATGAACAAGTTACATTGGGATGAACACATAGAAAATGTTGTGGGGAAGGCAAACCAATGCCCGCGTTTTAATGGCAGGACACTTAGAAAATGTAACAGATCTACTAAGGAGACTGCTTAAACTACGCTTGTTCTCGCCAGATAGGACTGACGGAGTACATCAAAAATTTCAAAGAAGTGCAGTACGTTTTGTATTATCGCGAAATAGGGGAGAGAGTGTCACTGAAATGGTTCAAATGGCTCTGAGCACTATGGGACTTATCTTCTGAGGTCATCAGTACCCTATAACTTAGAACTACTTAAACGTAACTAACATACGGAAATAACAAACATCCATGCCCGAGGCAGGATTCGAACCTGCGACCGTAGCGGTCGCGCGGTTCCAGACTGTAGCGCTTAGAACCGCTCGGCCACCCCGTCCGGCAGTGTTACTGAAATGATACAGGATTTGGTATGGACATCATTAACACAAAGGCGTTTTTCGTTGCGTAGCAATCTTCTCTTGAAATTCTAATCATCAACTTTCTCCTCCGAATGCGATAATATTTTGTTGACGCTGACCTACACAGGAAGAAACGGTCACCATGATAAAATAAGGGAAATCAGAGCTCGTACGGAAAGATACAGGTGTTCGTTCTTTCCGCGAGCTATACGAGATTGGGATAATAGAAAACTGTTAAGGTGGATCGATGAACCTTCTGCCAGATACTTAAATGTGATTTGCGGAGTAACCATGTAGATGTATACGTAGATGTAGATACGGACTTTCCGAGCCGAAGGCCTACTCGTGTACCCCTAATGACTGCACGATGCAAAGCTTTATGCCTCGCCAGGGCCCGTCATCACCAAAATTGAACTGTTGATGACGGGAAAAATGTTGCCTCCTCGGACGAACATCGTTTCAAATTGTATCGAGCGGATGGACGTGAATCCATGAACCCTGCGTGTCAGCAGAACTGTTCAAGCTGGTATAAGCTCCGTAATGGTGTTAGGCATGTGCAGTTGTAGCGATGTGAGACCCCTGTTAACACTTGACAGGTGACACTTTCCTAGGCATCCTGACTAATCACATGCATCCATTCATGCCTATTGTGGCTTCCGACGGACTTGGGCAATTGCAACCGGACAATGCGACACCCCACACGTCCAGAATTAGCTACAGTGTAGCTCCAGGAACACTCTTCTGAATTTTGACACTTCCGTAGGCCACCAGACTCCCCAGACATGAACACTGTTGAGTATATCTGGGATGCCTTACAACATGCTGTTCAGAAGCTATCTCCACCCCCCTCGTATTCTTGTGGATTTATGTATAGCCCTGCAGATTCATGATGTCAAATCCCTTCAGCACTAGCTCAGACACTAGTCGAGACCATGCCACGTCGTGTTGTGGCACTTCTGCGCGCTCGCGGGGACCCTACACAATATTAGCCAGGTTTACCAGTTTCTTTGGCTCTTCACTGTATTTAATATAACATGCTAAAGTATGGAGATTACCAGTTAGACAGTAAGATCGGTAGGGGAAGGTGTGGTAAAGTGACCAGTACGGGAAAAGGAGCCATCGCGTATTTTTTGCCCTGGACGACGCAGCTGTCTGCCAAGGAGTTGTCACACTAGTCCTAATACTATACATGGTCACTGTTGTCAGTGAAACTGACATAGAAAACTTGTTCCGTTACCTTTTAGCAAAGACGTTTTTGTGTCTGAGGTGTGTGATGTAAATTAATTTATATTAGTCTTATAACCTCACTTGTATGGAGAGTTATACGTATTTTGGCCGGCAGGTATAGTTTCTTGTTACCTGCTTCAGTTTGCTAGCTTTTTCTGTGGATGACTAATGAGGGCAAGGCGTCCGATCGAGAACAGTGGCCACACTACTGTTCGGGTTAAGTGGCCAACGCGTTAACGCCCATAACAGTTAGTTACTTCCAAAAAACACGCTTAAAAAAGAGAGGAAACTGACTTCTAAACTCTTGTACGTACGAAGCTATCATATGCATTTCCAACGCATTGTGACAATTTTGAATTAATTAAGTTATATTATTTGAAACCGTCTCTGTTCTGTTATGTCCAGCCGGCCGGAGTGGCCGTGCGGTTCTAGGCGCTACAGTCTGGAACCGAGCGACCGCTACGGTCGCAGGTTCGAATCCTGCCTCGGGCATGGATATGTGTGATGTCCTTAGGTTAGTTAGGTTTAATTAGTTCTAAGTTCTAGGCGACTGATGAACTCAGATGTCAAGTCGCATAGTGCTCGGAGCCAATTGTTATGTTCAGCATAATACATAATTGCGATTATAAGGGATAATGTTATTATCGCACTGACCGCATTACCCGCTTGTTATGGATAACTGATCGTTACATAAGCCTTTAGAAAACTGGATGTTCTTCCAATACATTATTTTCTTTTTCGCTTAAAAATGTTTGGTGTGATGCCTTATAATATGTAGACTACAAATGTGTAAGTGGTAAGCTTCTACCGGTAACCACCGTTTGGTGAAAACAGAATATCTCTTCGAGTCGCCAGTTTACCTTTAGCCCCTCCCCCCACGACCCACCCATTCCTACGCGGCCCAAGAGCACGCCCTACAAGTTTGACGTCCACTGATCTAAAGGAACTGCTATCTAACCTGGTTTTGAAGACCACGTTTGATAATAAGTGGTTGCTGATGACTCGAATACTTGCGCTGCATTTTGAACGTATCAAGCTGTGTTTCCAAAGAAAAGGGGTCGATATAGTTCACTCGATTAAATTAGTCTGTGTCTCAGCCTGTAGCATGTCTCGGTACAGTAACAAAAAATCACTAACAATAGAAACAGCCAAGCTACAACCTGTTCCGACAAGGAATTACGCCACGCCCAGTTTCGATGGGGTGAAATGATATTACTGCACTTACCTCTTGCGTACTGCATCATATGCTATTGTAAATATTCAGCACCTTCATACGCGACATGAATGCAATGAGTTGCTTCGGTGCAAGTGCTATAATCGTCCACCTCAATGATTGAGGCCTGCCGACGTGTAATGCTACGCAAAAGCTTATTCAGGAGTGTTATGTACCTCTTAAAACTGCAGCTTCACCTACAGCATTAGCATGTATTTATATTCTCGATGCGTAAATGTAGGTGTTCATCTGACTCAAGTAAAGAGATTTTACGAAAGTGGCTTATGTGTCTCTGGGGATATCTATAACGACTCTTGCGACGTACATCGAGAATGGCACGATCTCAATAAAAAGGTCTCGATACCGTGGCATTTCATTAAAGAAACGGCTGAGGCCCCATAGTTAGATAGTTAGTATGACAGATCCGTGTGGTAAGCGAGTTGAAGGAAGGGTGATGCACGGTTTGGTTTGCCAAGAAAGTCGGAATGTAGGTGGCGTAAATGGCGGTAAGTACGTTATATATTGACAACTACGGCTGCACTAGAAGGAATCATAAATGCAGCCTTTTGAGGTCTTTTAAAGACAGTTCTTTGGTCCAATGATGTTTGTCCTTCGGACAGTACAAGTACCGTAATTATGCTAAATTTGCACATCTTAATAAAATAATGTTTATACAATCCTCCTACAACGTAAGAAGGCGGGAATGAGTATCATGGAAAAATGCCTTCATTTGGTCTGAGCACTTGTATAAGGGACAGTCACAGGAGAACGAGGTGGATAGAAATAAAGTAAGTATTTTTTTTTCAAAAAACAGTTGCCACATATTTATCGCACTGTGAAACATGACGGTCATCACCTTCATGGGGCCGGCCGGTGTTGCCGAGTGGTTCTAGGCGCTTCAGTCTGGAACAGCGCGACCGCTACGGTCGCAGGTTCGAATCCTGCCTCGGGCATGGATGGCTGTGATGTCCTTAGGTTAGTTAGGTTTAAGTAGCTCTAAGTTGTAGAGGACTGATGACCTCCAACGTTAAGTCCCATAGTGCTCAGAGCCATTTGAACAACCTCTCCTTTTTTTTTTTTTTTTTTAGCCTTCATGGGAAAATGTTAGCGATTATGTACAGGCACGGGCGTACACTTCTTCGTCGGAAACAAATCGTCGGCCACGAACGTATTTCTTCAGGGCTCCGAAAATATGAAAATCGCATGGGGAGAAATTGGGACTGTATGGAGGACGTGTAATGGCTTCCCGGCGTAACTTCTGCGGGGTATTCATGTCGTGAGGAAGCAGACATTTTTATGGAGTAATGGACACGACGCTGCAGGGCTGTATCAGACGGTGTTTTCAGACCGAAGACAGCCGATCCATCGATCCTTCATTGCTGCGTATCGTCGCGTTGTTGAGATACGATCCGCAGCGCTACAGACTCTTGCCGGAGCAAGACCATATGTTCCTCGTACGTCTGAGCACGAAGAGCACTTTCTACTAGCTTAAAAGTGGCCCCTGCATGTGGTACATCTCCAAACCTCCAAGTTCAACGTTGAGGATACTTAACGAGCAAGTCGTGTATTTGTACGGTGTTCAACGTCTGGAGGGAATTACGCCTGCCAATCACCCACCAAGGGAGAACTTTTGCCGATAGTTTGTTAAACAAACTACCAATCTGTTATTTGCCTGTTCAAACTAGGCAACGTGTAGAAAAGAGGGACTAACAGATTTCCACAAACAACACGTAAGGGCAAACCGCAATCTTCATGCTACGCTACACATCAGCATCAGTTTAAGATTAACGTTTGGGCTGGAATTGGAGGGGACTGCCTTGTAGTTCTATAAGTTCTCCCACACAGCTCCAAATCCACAAAGACGGAGCACAAAACTTACCCTCCCATTTCCCTCATCGCACTATCAAAAACCATGATCATAACCACAACCATTATCAACATCCCCAAACGATTATCATGATCAAAAAGGTCACACACATACACATACACACACGCACACGCGCGCACGCACACACACACACACACACACACACACACACACACGCGCACACACACGCACACACACACACACACATGGACAGAGATGGAATTGAAACCTTTACAAATTTAATTTCGGTATGCGCCCTAGGTTCTCCGTAACGGTAGTGTTATACAAATTTCCATTACCTCTCTGTAACTTAATGACTGGACCCAACTTCCTTTAATGCTTCAAAATGGTTCAAATGGTTCTGAGCACTATGGGACTTAACTGCTGTGGTCATCAGTCCCCTAGAACTTAGAACTACTTAAACCTAACTAACCTAAGGACATCACACACATCCATGCCCGAGGCAGGATTCGAACCTGCGACCCTAGCGGTCACGCGGTTCCAGACTGTAGCGCCTAGAACCGCACGGCCACTCCGGCCGGCAACTTCCTTTAATAACATGGCTTTCAACCCATATCTGAAAAAATTCTAGGACATTCGAAACTGACTTATTTGTTTCCAGTTTTTAGTCACATACTGTAAATAATACTGGAATACGGCCCGTTTTTATTGGTATAGTGACCACGAAACAAAGCGGAAAAAAGGCTTGTGCAAAACAGCGTTGAAACAATATGCTTAACATGTTATTAATATCAAAAAGAGAAAGGGCCCAGCTGCTTGAAACTTTGATTTCAGCCTTGAGATGGTATCGTTCACCGCAAAGGTAAAATATCTTTATCTTGTTCAGGATATTGTGTTTACAGCTCTGAGATGTTCAGTGTAACTAACTTTTATCTTTCGGGTGAAAATAAGATAATACGAGGACACCGTTATGAAACAAAGAGCAAATAAAAAATTGGGGTCTAAGGTATCTCCACCGCCGTCCCCCCTCCCCCCTCTCTATTTCTCTCTCTCTCTCTCTCTCTTCCGTTTCCTCACTACTTCCGTTTCTGGGTCCCTCATGTGATGGGCACTCACCCAGTCTGATTTATTACTGTAAGTAAACTGCAAAACCTAAATAAAGGAACACTTTTTCGAAACCCCATAACTGTCTTCCATTGGGATGTATAATTTTGGCTGTTGGCTCCAAGGTGCCTCCAACATCCCTCAATAATGGTGCAACAGCGTGGCACTACAGTACCGTAGCCATCACGAATTTCCTCTCTGCATATACATTTTTAACGTGCTTAAGTGCTTAAGTTTGGCGGATGGCACCGAGGGTGATACCAAACTAGGAGGTCTTAGGGGAACTCTTTGCAGTTTCCTTCACGCATGTGTCACTGTCGCGCCCCCCTGTGATCACGTCAGAGGTGGGCGCGAGAAAGGAGGGATCAAAATGCACAAAAACATTTTTCTGCTTCGTGTATCGTTCAAATGTGGCCAAATAATTCTGAGCAGTCTCTAGTGATAATATCCAGTATGCTACAGCAAGCATTGCTGTCACGCTAAGCTCTAAAGGGGTAAGATCATGTTCGAGGGGTTGCAGGCCCACAACGCCTGTAGATAAGCTCTGAATCGTCTAGGGACTGTCAAGGGTTGTCAAGAAACGTGGTGCTGTTGCTCATCGCACTGCGAACTGTTTTTCTCCACCGAGAAATGTGTGGGAATCAACGTTCCGAGGAAAGGGATGGGTTCAGTGACGCCGTTGTACGATCCCGTGAGGCCTGTTCGTGTCGATTGTGAGCGTCGGTGTGCCTGAATGATTTCCTCGGCCATTTGAAATTATTTCGCTACGGTCGCAGGTTCGAATCCTGCCTCGGGCATGGATGTGTGTGATGTCCTTAGGTTAGTTAAGTTTAATTAGTTCTAAGTTCTAGGCGACTGATGACCTGAGAAGTTAAGTCGCATAGTGCTCAGAGCCATTTGAGCCATCTGAAATTATTTCCTCAGCCACCTATAAGAAAAACGCGTGATTTCGACATTGGACGTCATGTTTCTGACTTCCATCGTAGAGGTGTCGAAACAAGGAGTGAAATGTGGGTAAAAGGGCGTGCGATGAACTTCCCACATTGTGATACGTCCACAGTGGCGTTAGGCAGAATTATGGTGAAATTTGTGACAACGTGTCATCATTAACACACCTTACACGTCACATGGACTTCTGAGTCTTGACCTTTTTTTTCTTCGCATGTGTCGACACCTTGAGGTTTGAAGCGTCACCGAGCCCGATGTGACATCCCACAAGAATCCATTTGAGTGCGAGTCTTTAGTAAGGCTTATTTGCCCGTTCGGTTAGCCGTGCCTTCTAACGCACGGTTTTCCGGGCGGGAAGGAGCGCCTGGTCCCCGGCACGGACCTGCCCCGGATTTGTGTCGAGGTCCGGTGGACCGGCCAGTCTGTGGATGGTTTTGAGGCTGTTTTCCATCTACCGCGGCGAATGCGGGCTGGTTCCCCTTATTCCGCCTCAGTTACACTATGTCGGCGATTGCTGCGCAAAGAAGTTCTCCACGTACGCGTACACCACCATTGCTCTACCACGCAAACATAGGGGTTGCCCTCGTCTGCTGTGAGACGTTCCCTGGGGGGTCCACCGGGGGCCGAACCGCACAATAACGCTGGGTTCGGTGTGGGGCTGCGGAGGAGTGAAGTGGACTGCGGTAGTCGTCGTGGTGTTGTGGATCACTGCGGCTGCGGCGGGGACGGAGTCTCTCCATCGTTTCTAGGTCCCCGGTTAACGTACGATACAATACAATACAAGGCATATTTAAAAGTGTTGTGTTAACAGTTGCGATTAGCTGCCAATGACTCACAGAGTGCGTTAGGAGGACGACAGAAAATGACAGTCCGGGAGGTGCACAGATCAACCATCTATGGAATGTATGTATTACACTTCACAAAACTGACATCGTCGACATTCAAGAAATGTTCAAAGCAAACCATTAACTTGCGCAATGAACACGAATGAAAAATACCGCGCCACTGCCATCGCAGAGGTTCGCACCATCAAAATTGAAGGCGAACTCCATGGGAGTTACAAAACATGCACGATATTCAGCTAGGTATCCACTCATAAAGAATTCATATAGAATATTACTGTAAGGAGGTGATGAGAACTGGTGGAACGTGGTGATATGCAACCAAATGCCAAACACTGTATCGTGGAGCTTTTCGTTAAACTGGCTATCCTTTAAGGCGTAGCTGCAGATAGTGCGATGATATGCTTTATACGCACGAAAAGAACAAACATTCAGAGGATGAACTCGACCAGTGGTTCATGCTGTTATGAATTGCAATGTCACACACTTTTCAGGAGGGATAATTTGCTCTAAAGGAGTGTGAGTTTTATCAACAGACCAGAAACTAAGAAAAATCAAGTTATGCTGACGAGCTATTGGTCAGAAGCTGTGCCCATACCGAAGCTGTACTTCTTTGCGGCCATTTTCCCATTCTTGTCTGCTTTGATGTAAGTATTCCCTAGTGCTCTTGGAAGACCACGCACACGAGAAAAAATCAAATTGCTCTAACCACTATTGGACTTAACATCTGAGGTCATCAGTCCCCTGGACTGAGAACTATTTAAACCTAACTAACCTAAGGACATCACACACATCCATGCCCGAGGCAGAATTCGAACCTACTACCGTAGCAGCAGCGCGATTCCGGACTGAAGCGCCTAGAACCGCTCGGCCACGGCGGTAGTCCACACAAGAAAGAATCGTAGGAGGCAGAACACCTCCTGCGTCTGGCAGAGCAGTGAATAACACTCCAGCCAATTTAATTTCCAATTTACTTTCGGCATAATTGTATACTAAAGCGTTAAGGCACTAATGTAGTTCATCTTGATACAACTCTCTTGCTAGCTCTAATTTCCAGAGCACAATTCATAAGCATGTCCTCTTCCAGTCCCGATTGGTCGGAATTTAAAACAAACTCCTTACTGAACAAATGGATAAATTTGTTTCTCATCTACAAATTTTCTCTCAGATTTTGCAATTTGCTGTACATCGTCAATCGGCCGGCCGGAGTGGCCGAGTGGTTCTAGGTGCTACAGTCTGGAACCGCGCGACCGCTACGGTCGCAGGTTCGAATCCTGCCTCTGTCATGGATGTGTGTGATGTCCTTAGGTTACTTAGGTTTAAGTAGTTCTAAGTTCTAGGGGACTGATGACCTCAGAAGTTAAGTCCCATAGTGCTCAGAGCCATTTGAACCATCGTCAATCTGACACTTTGATTGGAATTTCTTTAGCACTATTTGAAGTTATGTAACCATCCATTGCTTCCCTTGAAATCACTGTAATCTATGTCGCGTGCAGTTTGCTGTATACAAGATAGTAGGTATCTATCATGAACGTCCTGTAAATAATTGTATCGAGCATCCATGAAACGCGCAAATACCAGTTTTTGTAGCAAGTTTTTCTTAAGAACTATACAACCCTGCAGGTGATCTCCCGTGTACGTAATTCAGTTTAGTACCTGCTACTTGGACAACGATTCTCCTTTACTACGCTTCACTGAAGACGGAGTTTGTGGCTCCCTATCCGACAACAATGATGAACTACATGGCTCGACACTTGTTAAGGACGTATCGTCATGATAGTACTCCTCGTGTACGTTGTCTGTACAGTCGAGCGCATGCGACACCACACATTCCACTGACTCATCATACAGAAACACTAATAGCTGTAGCACTATTGTGAGCTACTCGTCAACTAAGCAGTTCAACTACACCCTATAGCCCCGTGCTGTGCTCACCAGTGGATACCTCCAGTCTCGCCCCGTGTTGCCATTAGCAGCCAATACTGTGGGACGTGGAATGCTTTTGCGACCTCGTACTCCAGGGGTTCCCTCTCAGGACGCCACGCTTTTGCATCATTACAGAGGGAGGTTGTGGGCACCTTTGAGCCAAATTTAAAATTTTTGCATAGGAACTGGAGACAATTACGGAGTTTCGAAATAGTGATCCTTTAATCTTGTTGCGCAATGTGGATGCTTTGTCTTTCAACCCATTGTCATTTTAGTTTTAGATGGGCAGAGATGTCTTGAACTCTTCTGTCTGCCAATCGTGTCAGTTTTTTTAATTGTTTCTGACTCAAGATTTTGAGTAGGTGACCGTTTGCCAAATCGAATATGGGTGTTCCAGATCTGGGATACGATACATGGGGTTGGGTTGTTTTGAGGGAAGAGACCATACTGCGAGGTCATCGGTCTTATCGGATTAGGGAAGGACGGGGGAGGAAGTCGGCCGTGTCCTTTCAAAGGAACCATCCCGGCATTTGCCTGAAACGATTTAGGGAAATCACGAAAACCTAAATCAGGATGGCAGGACGCGGGTTACGATACATGTATGGCTCTCTTTGCAGCCTCGAAAGGTAGTATCGCGCTGTACGTTAAACGAGCTGCAATGCGGCAGGCCGTGTAATAGTTCCATACATCTGACTGACAAGTTCATCAATTACAGATGACGCTCAGCGTACTTCGCCGGCGCGAGACAAACGTCCATTGAGTGATGAAACGAAACGTTGCCGGGATGTAGAAAACAACTAGGGAGCGTCGACCGAGAGCGAATGAGCAGTGAGTGGGCTCTCCTTATATAACCGGCATCCGGCGATGCAATCAGTTAGCGCTGTCTGGCCGCGGCGGAGCTCGGCCGCCAGACGGCCCGCCCCCTGACATCTGACGGCCACGTCAAACCGCGCATTCGTCTGTACCACCATGTGTGTGTGTGTGTGTTGTGTAAGTGTGCGAATGTGAGTGTATGCACCTATCTAATGGACGCCGGTAATAATTGCTATTGCCCGGTGCAAGGGACGTTAGCATAATTGCTTCTGCGAAAAACTGCGCCGTGTCCGCGGCGTGCGCGCGCGCCCTTATCATACACAGTGGTGCGGCGGATGGCCATTGGAATTAATTCGGCCGCATTGTTTGGTAATGCGCCAGCCGCTGGGCCGTAGGCAGCGGACATTACGGCCTGTCTGGACGGCTGACATTTGCATCTGCGAGGCAGCGGGGGCGCCGCCGCTGTCTGCTCCGGCTGGCCCGGCCTCGTCGGCGGCGAGTGCCAGCGTCCCGCCACCTGTGGTGCTGCCCTCTAGGGCTCACGCGTCCAACAGCAGTCAGCCATCTCCCTCGAACTAACCCAACGACAGCGAAGTCCATTTCGGTTTCTTGCTCCGCGCCAGTGTTCTGCTGTTGTCTTTTCAAAGCGTTTTGACATCAATGACAGGTCAGAAACCTGGTACCGACCCCTCCGCATCTTCCAACCTCAACATCTATACCTCCATCCACTCGTGTTGGACGAAAAATGCGGAATCGCCAAAAATACAACACATTTAGACGCCCAATACGGTATAGGAACCCCGTTGATATCCAAAACAGCAGCCACTTGTCTCGGAATGTACACTAGTGGCCATTAAAATTGCTACATCAAGAAGAAAAGCGTATGATTAACGGGTATTCACTGGACAGATATATTATACTAGAACTGACATGTGATTACATTTTCACCCAGTTTGGATGCATAGATCCTGAGAAATCAGTACCCAGAACAACCACCTTTGGCCGTAATAACGGCCTTCATACGCCTGGGCACTCAAACAGAGCTTGGATGGCGTGTACAGGTACAGCTGCCCAAGCAGCTTCAACACGATACCACAGTTCATCAAGAGTAGTCACTGGCGCATTGTGACGAGCCAGTTGCTAGGCCACCATTGAACAGACGTTTTCAATTGGTGAGAGATCTGGAGAATGTGCTGACCAGGGCAGCAGTCGAACATTTTCCGTATCCAGAAAGGCCCGTACAGGACCTGCAACATGGGGTCGTGCATTATCCTGCTGAAATGTAGGGTTTCGCAGGGATCGAATGAAGGGTAGAGCCACGGGTCGTAACACGTCTGAAATGTAACATCCACTGTTCAAACTGTCGTCAATGCGAACAAGGGGCGACCGAGACGTGTAACCAATGGCACCCCATACCATCACGCCAGGTGATACGCCAGTATGGCGATGACGAATACACGCTTCCAAGTGCTTTCACCGCGATGTCGCCAAACACGGCTGCGACCATCATGATGCTGTAAACAGAACCTGGATTCATCCGAAAAAATTACGTTTTGCCATTCGTGCACCCAGGTTCGTCGTTGAGTACACCATCGCAGGCGCTCCTGTCTGTGATGCAGCGTCAAGGGTAACCGCACACATGGTCTCCCAGTTGATAGTCCACGCTGCTGCAAACATCGTCGAACTGTTCGTACAGATGATTGTTGTCTTGCAAATGTCCCCATCTGTTGACTCAGATATCGAGACGTGGCTGCACGATCCGTTACAGCCATGCTGGTAAGGTGCCTGTCATCTCGACTGCTAGTGATACGAGGCCGTTGGGACTCTGCACGGCGTTCCGTATTATCCTTCTGAACCCACAGATTCCACATTCTGCTAACAGCCATTGGATCTCGACGAACGCGAGCAACAATGTCGCGATACGATAAACCTCAATCTCGGTAGGCTACAATCCGACCATTATCAAAGTCGGAAACGTGATGGTACGCATTTCTCCTCCTTACACGAGGCATCACAACAATGTTTCACCAGACAACGCCGGTCAACTGCTGTTTGTGTATGAGAAATCGGTTGGAAACTTTCCTCACGTCATCAAGTTGTAGGTGTAGCCACCGGCGCCAACCTTGTGTGAATGCTCTGAAAAACTAATCATTAGCATATCACAGCAACTTCTTCCTGTCGTTTAAATTTCGCGTCTGTAGCACGTCATCTTCATGGTGTAGCAATTTTAATGGCCAGTAGTGTATAAATGAAGTTATGGGATAGCGACATGCACATATACAGACGATGGTAGTATCGTGTAAACAAGTTAAACACGGTGATTCAAAATCAATTGTACCCGCTTCGTGGACGTATTGTATGCATCAAAATAAGAGTAAAATGTTAAATGAAGTTTACAAGAAATTGCTTTTCTTTCAGAGCTATGCAGTATAGTAGGAATCACGACGGTAACACAAATACCTCAAAATTAATTCTTCTCAGAGAGTGACAATACGAAGAGACCCAACTACATACTATGCATTTACTAAACATGTTCAAAATGATGTCCATGTAGACGAAGAGAGAGATGTGCTCGAAGTCTTGCAGGCTTCGTTCGTCACATTCTGCACAGTTGCACAGCCATTTTCAATTCGCTCCTGAAATCGGGCTCCATTCCCCATTGTATCACCATACACTAGCTGCTTGAGACGGCCCCACAGGTGGAAGTTCAGGGCGTTAAGATACGGAGACCTGGCAGGCGAAGCACCATTGACCTACTCTCTTGCCTCCTGACTGAAATGAACAGGGGTTGGGTCGTGTAGCGGGTGGGACGTCAAGAAGCAGACCATCCAACTCGTGTTCTGTCGACACACTCTGTCAGATAGGCGCTGTGGTATAACGTGAGCTCCAAGTTAGTACTATACCATACCAAATTTTCACTGCAAAACGATGTTGATATCTTCGTACCGTAGTTACGCGAGAATTCTCATACGCCCACACGTACATGTTACGAACTTTCATGGAATCCGAATGGGTAAAGAGGTTCTCATCCGAAAACTGTACCCGATAACTGAAAAGTGAATCAGCCGTAGGCTCTCTAGTAACCAACGACAGGAATTCTGACGTCTAGGGTAGTCTACAGGTGTCAGCTCCTGTACCTTCACCCAAGTGAAATGGTGGAATTGCTGTCTCCGAAGCAGGTGCAATACAGTTCTTTGAGGAACACCGACAGTGGTACTTACTTGGCGGTTACTTTCGGTCGGAACTTCATCTACCACTTCCATGATGTTCTCAATACCCACTCCATCCAGTCGAGGCCGACCTAACCGTGGCGCACCACGAATGCCAAATTCCCTTAAACGCCTTTTCACAGCTGCGAAAATCTGATGGTCTGGTTCTCTTCTGTTTGGAAACATTTCCATATACCGTCATCTTTCTGGTCGTGCATTGCCTTCCGATGCGCCGTAGAGAAGGTGAATATCCGCATATTGACCACCTGAGTACGCCAAATACTCCACCGTACGATACACGAGGACTGCAATTTATGAACTACCGAAAGAAGGGGTGTAGCCGACGTAATAATTTTGGTGCCGCTAGACTACAACGGCACTAAAGAGTACAAAGGAAATCTCCAAAATATAAATAAAGGCATTTCGTGCCATAATCAACCGACCAGTGCAGAGAGGTGTAGACAGCAATATTAGTCGATACGCAAGCGAACAAGACGCGCCAAAAGCCCATACTGGCTCATGATACAGTGGCTACCACAAATGATATAATGCATCGTAATTCGTAAATAACGCAACTTCATACAAAACGTTACTTAACATCTTACTCTCATTTTGATCCATACATTACACGCACGAAAAGTGTACAGTTATTTTAGAAGCATCCTGTACAAGTTGATGCCATTTGTACCTAGGTGGTTCATTCGGAAAGGTTTCCAACGTGATTATGGCCGCTCGACGGGAGTTAACAGACATTGAACGCGGTGTGGTAGCTGTTGCTAGGTGTATGGGATATTCCATTATCGAAATCATTAGGCACTTCAGTATTTCGAGATCTACAAATGTCAAGAGTGTGTCGAGAATACAAAATTTTCGTCCCGCATCGCAGACAACGCAATGGCCGACGATCTTCACTCAGCGACAGAGAGCAGTGATGTTTGCGTAGAGTGGTCACTGCTAAAAGCCAAGTAACAAATGGCTTGGTTCAAATGGCTCTGAGCACTAAGGGTCTTAACATCTGTGATCATCAGTCCACTAAACTTAGAACTACTTAAACCTAACTAACCTAAGGACAGCAACACACATCCATGCCCGAGGCAGGATTCGAACCTGCGAGCGTAGCGGTCACGCGGTTCCAGACTGAAGCACCTAGAACCGCACGGCCACACCGGCCGGCGACAAGTAACACCGCGTGAACTAACCGCAGAAGTCAACGTGGGACGTACGACGAACATATTCGTTAGGACAGTCAGCGAAATTTGGCGTTAATGGGCTATAGCAGCAGACGACCAACGCAAGAGCCTTTGCTAACAAACAAATGGTTCAAATGGCTCTGAGCACTATGGGACTCAACATCTTAGGTCATAAGTCCCCTAGAACTTAGAACTACTTAAACCTAAGGACATCACACACACCCATGCCCGAGGCAGGATTCGAAGCTGCGACCGTAGCGGTCCCGCGGTTCCGGACTACAGCGCCAGAACCGCACGGCCACCGCGGCCGGCCTTTGCTAACAGCATGACATATCCTCTCCTGAGCTCACGGTGGAGGAGGAGGAGAAGATTAGTGCTTAACGTCCCGTCGACATCGAGGTCATTACAGACAGAACCTCGGCTCGTGACCATTTCGTTTTGGACCCGTGCCCTGGTCAGATGAGTCTCGATTTCAGTTGGTGAGATGTGATGCTAGGGATTCGAGTGTGGCTCAGACCTCAAGAAGTCGTGGACCCAAGTCGTCAATAAGTCACTGGTAGTGGCTCCATAATGGTGAGGGCTGAATTTACGTGGAACGGGCTGGGCCCTCTGGTCCAACTTAACTGATCATTGACTGGAAAAGGTTATGGTCGGCTACTTGGAGACCAATTGCAGCCATTCGTGAAATTCCTGTTCCCAAACATGTCACCGGACCACAGTTGTTTGCAATTGGTCTTATGAACATTCTGCACTATTCGAGTGAATGATTTGGCCACCCAGATCACCCTACAGGAATCCAGAACATTTGTGGGGCATAATCGAGAGGTCAGTTCGTGCACAAAATCCTGCACCAGTAACACAGCTACATGCCCAGCATGGCTCAATATTTCTGCAGGAGTTTCCTACGACGAACTGAATACATGCCACGTCGAGTTCCTGCTTTACGCTGGGCAAAATCAGTTACAACACGAAATAAGTACGTGTCCCATGACACGTGTTACCTGAGTGTATACCATTCATCCTATAACACAGTGACAAGTTCAGGTAAAGATGATGGATATGGATAGTGTTCACGCACCTTTCTCGACAAAGTAGACCACAAAGGCTCAATAATATTGAAACCTACCGACTGTAGTGTCCAGGTGAAATACTCGTGTTCGCTAAACCAGTTCTGGACGATGCGAGGCACGTGAACAGGATAGCTGTCGTCTAGCAACAGAGCATCGGCATTGTGCAAATAGACGAGAATGCACACGTAACCCTTGGCAGTAATGCGACCTTGCAGAGTAACCATGGCGTCCATGGAAAACCACTATATGCCTCCCAAATTATCATCGAACCCTCGTCATATTTCATTCACGGACGTAAACTTGGCCAGAAGGTGGATTCCGACTGAAATAAGGATCATCCAACAAAATGACTTTCTTCTGTTGTTCCACATTCTAAGTTTTATGGGGTCGGAGACAAGTTTTACTGGTACGGGTATTGAAAACTCTGAAAAGTGGTCTTGAAATTCCAGCTCGCCCTGCAATTCCTCAGTTACGGAGCTTCCTTGGCGTTTTTTTCAGTATGCCCGGTTTCGCGAGTGCCACATTGATACCCACCATACGAGCACCAGCAATTTGCCCATATAGTTCACTTAGCTCCGATGTAATGCACTAACAGCTGCTCGGAACACTCTTCTGACCATGCCTGACGCTTGCAACATATTGTCGACACTGTACAAGTGCCGCTCGTGGTCTAATACAACAGCGCAACTTGCAGGCTTGGCTATCATCTACATTTGTGTTCAGGCGTGGATTCTCGAGGTGTTTCCATTTTCATTTTCAACCCCTGCATATCCACAACGTGTAAACCATTGTGAAGTGCATGGCAGAGGATACTTCCCACTGCATCAGACTACATTATTCTTTTAAATGTTCTGAAACAACCTATCTCGTTCTGTAGGAGAGGGTGACAGTCGAGATTTTTGACGATACGAAATTGCAGTCGCTGTTGCCTTGTCGTAAGTAGATTTATGGTGAACATATGCGGACTGTGTTCTGAAACTCGTATATGTTTCGCGAGTGCAGTATCTCCCATAATTACCATTGTTACTTTTGTCAATTATCAATCACAATTAAAGCCACATTTTGTACATACTGCGGTCGCGAAATTTCTATTAGTTGGTTTTCGCATGTTCCGCACTTGAATCTTACCGTATACTACAGACGAGTGCCATTTCGGCTCCTGTCCGGGCCCACATGTATGTTCTTACTTCCAGTGTTCTTTCTGTATAACGTCTTATACTCTTTCTCTCAATGTCTTTCTTCTCAGTGCCTTTTATAATTACAATTAATGGATGAGTTCTTGGAGTTTGTAAAGGGTATACATCAAAAGAGATCCTGATTTCAGAACTAAATATCTCCAAAACTAAGATCTATTAGACGCTTTGTTTATCATGAAAGCTGTAAGGATTTTATGCAGAAGTTACGAAATGCTGCTAACAGATTGCCTTTAATCACAATACGTAGTGCCGATAAATAGTGCGCCAAAGCTCAGAGGGATCAGTTCCACCGTTGAAACGTGAAAGGAAATTAGTTTACCGACAGAAAAGGTTGAAATCATGTATTTCACTGAACAATGTTTGTTTATGGTACTGGAACATCACAGGTTACAACACAATCCTATGGCAACAAGACGCAATTTTCCGACACTACTTCATATTCCAAAAGACTCTGATATGGAAACCGTTCACAAGCTGTTCGCCAAATTCCAGGTAGTGTGGCTGATGACCTACTGGGGAATTTTGGCCCCAGGCAAATTGTAGCTACTCCTGAAAATGTCGTGATGATGGGGAATTATTCAACAAAATACAAGGAAATACGTCTGAAGAATTGCAGCAGAGTGTTATGGCCGGCCGTTGTGGCCGAGCGGTTCTAGGCGCTTCAGTCCGGAATCGCGCTGCTGCTACGGTCGCAGGTTCGAATCCAGCCTCGGGCGTGGATGTGTGTGATGTCCCTAGGTTAGTTAGGTTTAAGTAGTTCTAAGTTCTAGGGGACTGATGACCTCAGATGTTAAGTCTCATAGTGCTGTGAGCCATTTGAACCAGTTTTTTAGACTCTTATGAAGTGCTCCAGCACGCATAAAATACTAATATAGAGCCTGCACTTGTTTCTATTCAAAATCCAAAGCCACCAGAGCATACCTATACGAGCTGTGAGACAGACGGTTGACTTGGAGTATCAGATTCTCACAATGATCGATGATGTAGGATTTGATGTTGGCTGCATCACGTTCAAAAGCACACTTCCACCCACACGGAGTCGCCAGTGAACAAAACCGGCGATTTTGGGATTTCGAAAATCCCAAATTGTTTGAGGCGGAACCACTGTATTGCCTCAAAGGTACTGTTTCGGTTGCGGTAGGCAACACAGGGATTATTGGCCCTTTTTTCATGCGAGAAACGATCACCAGTGAAAGCGACGATGCAAGTTAGGAACAATTGTCGCCGCACAGCTTGCGTTAGAGGATTGACCGGGCACCGAGCGTTTCATCCACAATTAGGCCAGACGACATCGAACAGAAAAGGTGTTTCGCATTCTTGACGGATACTTCTGGAATAGTCACAGCGTTGGATTATTGCAAATTTACTGGAGCAGCAACAGATTGGCCTCCATATCTACCAGATATGACTACTTGTGACTAGTTTCTAGAGTCACATCGGAAGGCACTATCTACAACAATAATACCACCATGCTCGACGGGCCTGAATCGGTTATCTTTGTGACATCTGAATCCATTTCCGTTGAGACACTACAAGATGTGGTGGACATTTCGATGTTCGTTACCCCACCTCCGTACTGTGAATGGTGTTGTGATTGCAAAGACTGCTTGCAGAAGACGAATTTAATTATGCTTGCTGATGTCGTACAACCTGCAGAGCGAACAGGTTCTGGAACTATTTCGAAATTTCTGTATAAGTCAGGGACTCCTTTGCTGAATAAACTGTATTTCACTTAACACCTGGTCACGCACTGTATATCTGCCGCTTGGCCACAGGTATATCTACACTAGAGTGGGAAGGAGCGCCTGGTCCCCGGCACGAATCCGCCTGGCGAACTTGCGTCGAGGTCCGGTGAGCCGGCCAGTCTGTGGATGGTTTTTAAGCGGTTTTCTGTACGCCTCGGCGAATGCGGGCTGGTTCCCCTTATTCCGCCTCAGCTACGCTATGTCGGCGATAGCTGCGCAAACCAATTCTCCAAGTACGCGTACACCACCATTAGTCTACCACGCATACATAGGGGTTACATTCGTCTGGTGTGAGACGTTCCCTGACAGGGGTCCACCGGGGTCCGAACCGCACAATAACCCTGGGTTCGGTGTGGGGCGGCGGAGGGGTGAAGTAGACTGCGGTAGGCCGCGCGGGATTAGCCGAGCGGTCTTAGGCGCAGCAGTCATGGACTGTTCCGCTGGTCCCGGCGGAGGTTCGCGCCCTCCCTCGGGCATGGGTGTGTGTGCTTGTCCTTAGGATAATTTAGGTTAAGTAGTGTGTAAGCTTAGGGACTGATGACCTTAGCAGTTAAGTCACATAAGATTTCACACACATTTGAACATTTGATTTGGACTGCGGCAGTCGTCGTGGGGTTGTGAACCACTGCGGCTGCGGCGGGGACGGAGCCTCTCCGTCGTTTCTAGGTCCCCGGTTAACATACAACATACTACATACGTAACTGGCGATTTATACAAGATTTTTTAAGTGTCTCCGAACAAATCCGAAAATTTTCCGTATCTGTCCTTGTCGAACCAGAGATAAAGTAAGATTAAATGTACCACGAATATTAAGAGGCAGAACTAATGGGGCAAAGAATGACACCACTGCGTAGACTTAAATAGCCTCTGTGAGCTCTATCTTAGAATATGGCTTAGCCACAGCCTGGGGGATGTCTCCGCAATATCCTTTCTTTCGAGAGTGCTAGTTCTGCAAGGTTCGCAGGAGAGCTTCTGTAAAGTTTGGAAGGTAGGAGACGAGGTACTGGCAGAAGTAAAGCTGTGAGTAGCGGGCGTGAGTCGTGCTTCGGTAGCTCAGTTGGTAGAGCACTTGCCCGCGAAAGGCAAAGGTCCCGAGTTCGAGTCTCGGTCGGGCACACAGTTTTAATCTGCCAGGAAGTTTCATATCAGCGCACACTCCGCTGCAGAGTGAAAATCTCATTCTGGCCACCAAATTTTAGTGTTTCTTTTCTAACGAAAACAGTTTTTGGTAGCCTTGTCCAAATGACATAATTCAAACTTTCATTTGGGTTTTGAGTTTTTCCATGGAGACACTTTTTAAAGAGCTCTTGTTGGCTAAAGTCTCTGAAAATAGGTTTCACAGCTAGCAGGATTTTTTTCTGGAATTGAATGTTTGTGCTTATAGCTGGAAGATGTAGCTGGGTTGTTGAATTTGCACCAGCTGTCAGGTCCCCTTAGGTAAAGGTTATGTTGTGGTTCCTCATCTGTTGAAATTTTATGAAAGAATATAGCCGAGATGGCTCTCCTCATTGCTTCTACATTGTTGCAGTTATTTCTAATGGCCATACTATAATAAGTCTGGATCCTGTCTACTTCAGCCTTTGTCAGGCCCCCTTTACCACCTAACTGTTTTTCCGTACATATCCTTAGAAGTCGTGATCCCATTCTTTTCTGTACATGTCCTATACATTCCAGTTTATTAATTTTGACTCTAGGCCCATAAGGTTTATCTTCTACCACTTTCTGATAAGCCTTACTGTCCCCGTCCCCAAGATAGTCTGTATAGAGGATGCCTCTTGACTGCACAGACCTTTTGAAAATGTTAGCAACACCAGCCACTTCCATGCCTCCACTAGAACCATCATAGTCCTTTTTGCACATATGTTGTAAAGTGGGATTTTTGCTACAGATGTCACAGAACTTAGTAATAATTTCAATATCCAGAACCGTCCCAGTATCAAAAGAAGTTGCTGACACAATGCCATTTAGGGATGTATGCCCACGTTTCTGCCAATTGCCATCAAAACCAGCAGAAATTTGCCTTGGGTCAGATTTCGTATCATTCAACTGAACTGCTTCTTTGGCTGCTTTCAGTATTGTAGATTCACTTACCTCAGCTACAACTGCACCAATAGTCTTGTTGTAAACATCAAACTTTCTTGGAGGTGGAGGCACGTTCATCGCTGCACAAAGAACAGCACCTGCACTTCGCCCTTTTCCAATAGATCTAAGTGCATACACTAATCTTATATTGTTTTCACACCATCTGCTTCTTGTTACGTGGGATGACATTGTATTGACAGTACAGCTACATTCCAAACATGTCAAAACTAAATTACAAACAATTCCCTTGGTTTTCACCACATCTTCGTGCAAAGTAACGTTTCCACCACAGTTTTTACAATTTGTGTGGTTTTCGATAAGTTCATGTAACAACCTCATGGAGATCAGAATGTCTGTGCCAGTAACAACAGAAACACTGTTCACACCACATATTGCATTGTCACGCATTTGAGAGGCACTTGGAAAACCGGCAGCACCTAGAAGCTTCTTGCTTGAAGCACTGACACTCGCACTGACTTCCCTTTCAATATTATTTTCTGCCCTCTGTTCAAAACTAGCAGTTCCGCGTTTTATTTTTACATATTTATTTCCACGAAACTTAGGCTTATATCCAAACTTCCTTATTCTACCCATTGTGTTACAACGTTTCACAAAATCATTACATTTGTATCACCAAAACGTAAACAACTGGGATGAAGAAACTGACAAACGATAGTCGACAATGCAGACAGGCCGGCAAACACCAGAATAACAATTCTCTTTTGCAACCCAAATAAAGAGTATTTATATCCGTGGAACATAAATGATTGTTGTACTATAGTCAATGCTGACTACTGCGCAAGACGCAGCAAAAATGGACGTGGCGCTAGTTACCATGCTTCACAAACAAATTAATAACTCCGAATCTAATAATCATATTTGTATGAAACAAACGGCATTTTGTAGCCAAATAATTGGAGCACAGTTTAAGAATAAAAAAAATCGATTTTTTTGAGCCTGTTCGCGGCTGTGTCCCCTTAATTACACTTATGGAAAAACGCTACAATCTTATGTTCCAACACAATACCTTACGATTTCCAAAGCCAGTAGCCAATTTCTGGGAACCAGAGTGTCGGCTCCTAGGGCCTCCTCCTCACAGGAGTCTCCCTGGAGAAGAAGCGGAGCTCCACACGGCAGCCAGGGGCAGGGGCAGGGGCTCGCGTGTGCATCTGGGGAGGCGCCGCTGCCCGCCCTTTGGCCACGCAAACAACGCCTTCCGTGGAGCGGCGCCTCTGCCTTCCCAGAAGCTGTTTCGCACGCCACCTCTAATGACGAATACCGCCGCCGCCGATCAATCGCCCCATTACGCGCTCCCCAGCTGCCTCTCGTAGCGTAATTAATATGTGCTGCCGACTCGCGGAACCCGCTCCCTTAAACGTTTTCGCAGAATCGGAATATGCCTCCCAATACTTCTTTTTTTTTTTCTCCTCTCGGACGTAGCGGGATTTCATGTAAATTTCCTGTTCCGCAACAATCGCTTGTGGTGTCCCTCGGGCGATCAGGCGAAGGTGGAAGGAATATCGTGCTCACGACGTCGACACGGTTTGACACTAAGTGCGTCGGTACGGGAAACCTCCCTGCGGCAGCTTCGGTAAAAAAAAACTCGACGGAGAAATTTTCGCGTGAGCTGACGTGCCGATTCGCGTTTAGTGTCGCTTGTCTCCATTCTGCAGTTTGACTGGTAAAGTCTCGAAAGTTTTCCTGAGAAGACCAGTTTGAGAGCAGCTTCTCAGTTGCGGCACCGACACTGCTTCCGTGTTTCTTATTAGTTCCCGTTTTACAAGGTGTTTCAGAATTCATGTTAGACACTTCTTGAGGTTGTACGGTGGACTTAGTAGATCGAGTCTTACAACGGAACCTATGTCGGCAAAAGTCATCCAACGACGCTACAGAGCTCCGGCGGCTGTAAACGTTTGTGTACACAAGCGAAGACGTTTTGATTCCTCTGACAGTCGGATACATGTAGCGGTACCGACCGTCATTCCTAATCTTGTAGGGTAGCCGAATTTTACTGGTGGTAGGATTGAAAAAACAAGAAAAAATGTCTAGTAAACGTGCTGTCTAAAATGCATACCTTAAAAAAATGGCTCTGAGTACTATGGGACTTAACATCTGAGGTCATCAGTCCCCTAGAACTTAGAACTACTTAAACCTAACTGACCTAAGGACATCACACACATTCATGCCCGAGGCAGGATTCGAACCTGCTGCCGTAGCGGTCGCGCGGTTCTAGACTGTAGCGCCTAGAACCGCACGGCCACTCCGGCCGGCATACCTTAAAAGCTAGGAGCACTTGTTGAATAGAGGAGATGTGTTACACACTAGCGGAGTTGAACAAGTGCTCATAGTTCCTCAGGTACGCGCTTTAGAGAACATGTTTACTGGATATTTTGCTTGTCTTGGTCCATGCTACCATCTCTGAAAGTTGCGAACCCTAAATTCTTAGCAACAACGGTAGCGGTACATCACTCCACTTTCTGAGATATTACAATGATTTCGCTTGTAACTTTCGACTCGTTTATTTCCGACTGAATACATCTATCCGTCTCCATTACTCTTGAAAATTTGTAACATTCACGGAATCACCCCGGACTCTGGTAGGAAATCAAAAATCCAGTCACATAACTGAGACGATATTCCATAATCACACAATTTCACTACAAGCCGCTTGTGTGATACAGTGTCAAAAGCCTACCGGAAATCGAGAAATACGGAATCGATCTTAAATCCCTTGTCGATAACGCTCAGGACTTCATGCGATTAAAGAGCTAGTTGTGTTTAACAAGAACGACGTTTTCTAAATCCATGTTGACTGTGTGTCAATAGACCGTTTTCTTTAAGGTAATTTATAATGTTCGAACACAGTATATGTTCCAAAATCCTGCTGCATATCAACGTCAATTATATGGACTTGTAATTTAGTGGATAACTCCTACTACCCTTTTTGAATATTGGTGTGACCTGTGCAACTTCCCAGTCTTAGGGTACGCATGTGTCGTCGAAAGAACGGTTGTATTTGATTGTTCAGTGTAGAGGTAATGCATCAGCATACTCTGAAAGGAACTTAACTGGTATACAGTCTGGACCAGAGGACTTGCTTTTATTAAGTGATTTAAACTGTTTCACTACTCCGAAATATTTACTTCTACGTTACTCATGTAAGCAGCTGTTCTTGATTCAAACGTTCAAATGTGTGTAAATTCCAAAGGGACCAAACTTCCGAGGCCATCGGTCCCTAGACTTTCACACGACTTAAATTAACTTAACACTAAGGAAATACTCAAATCCATGCCCGAGGGAGAAGTTCTTGGTTCGAATTCTGAAATATTTGCTTCGTCTTCTTTTGTGAAGGCATTTCGGAAGGCTGAGTTTAGTAACTGCTTTGACAGCACTGTTATCGATGGTATCTTCATTGCTATCGCGCAAAGAAAGCATTTATTGTCTTGCCGCTAGCGTAATTCACATACGACCAGAATCTCTTTGGATTTTCTGCCACGCTTAGAGGCGAAGTTTCGTTGTGGAAACTATTATAAACATCTGACATTGAAGTCGCGATAAATTTAGAACTTTTGTACAATATCGTCGATCTTGGAAATTTTACGTCTGTTAAAATTTGGCATTTCTTTTCGTTGTTTCTGTAACAGTGGTCTCACCCTTTTTGTGCACCCAGGAGGATCAGCTCCGTCGTTTGTTAATTTATTTGGTATAAATCTCTCAATTTTTGCCGATACTATTTCTCTGTATTCAAGCCACATCTGGTCTACACTTATATTATTTATTTGAAAGGAGTGGAGTTTGTCTCTCAGGAAGCCTTCAAGTGAAATTTTATCTGCGTTTTTTAAACAGACATACTTTTCGTTTATTTTTGGAAGATTTGGGGGTTGCAATATTCAGTCTCGCTACGACAACCCTGTGTTCACTAATCCCTGTATCTGTTTGGATGCTCGTTATTAACTCAGGATTATTTGTTGCTATGAGGTCAAGTGTGTTTTCACAACCGTTTACTATTCGCATGGGGGTCATGAACTAACTGTTCGAGTTAATTTTCGGAGAAAGCGTTTAGCACAATTTCGGACGATGTTTTATGCGTACCTCCGGAATTAAATATATATTTTCGCTAACATATCGAGGGTAAATTAAAGTCACCACCAACTGCAATCGTATGTGTCGGGTACGTGTTTGAAATCAAACACAAGTTTTCCTTGAACCTTTCATCTGAATTGGGAGGTCGGTAAAAGGATCCAATTATTATTTTTTTCCGGCTGCCAAGAATGACCTCTGACCATACTAACTCACAGGAACTATCTACTTCAATTTCGCGACAAGGTAAACTACTTCTAACAGCAACAAACATGCCACCGCCAACCGTGTTTGGCCTATCCTTTCGGAAAACCGTTAGGTTCTTCTCAAAAATTTCGGCTGAGCTTATCTCCTGCTTTGGCCAGTTTTCAGTGCCTATAACAGTTTGAGCATCAGTGCTTTCTATTAGCGCTTGGAGCTCTGGTACTTTCCCAAAACAGCTACGACAATTTACACCTGTGATACCGATGGTTCCTGTATCTACGTTCTTCCTGTGTTCGGCCTGCACCCTTTGTGACTTAAGCCCTTCATGTGTTTTCCCGAGACCCTCTAATCTAAAAAAAAAAGTCCACGCATGACAGCCCCTGCTACCCATGTTGCCGCCTCCTGCGTGTAGTGGACACCTGACCCATTCAGCGGAACCCGAGACCCAACCACGCTTTGGCGCAAGTCGAGGAATCTGCAACCTACAAGGTCACAGCAATCGCTCCTCTCAACTATGCTGCAAATGGTCAGCTCTGCTTTCATCTCGCAAACAAGCCTGGCAGCCTTTACCACTTCTGTTAGCCGCTCGAAACCAGAGAGAATCTCTTCTGATGCAAAGCGGCACTCATCATTTGTACCGACGTGAGCAACCTCCTGCAGTTGGCTGCGCTCTCTGCTCTTCGTGGCATCTGGTAGTACCCGTTCCACATCTGGAATGACTTCATCTGGTATGCACAGGGAATGCACATTGTTTTTCTTTCCCTTCTTGGCAGCCACGTACCTAAGGCGCCCCATAACGCGCCAAAAGTTTAAGTATAAGATAAGGTTATGGGCTTGGTGTTAGGAACGAAAGAGGAGAAAGACTAATTGAGTTCTGTAGTAAATTTAAGCTGGTAATAGCGAATTCTCTGTTCAAGAACTGCAGCAGGAGGGGTATATTTGGAAAAGCCCAGGGGATATGGGAAGGTTTCAGTTAGATTACGTCATGGTCAGACAGAAATTCCGAAATCAGATACTGGATTGTAAGGCGTACCTAGGAGCAGATATAAAATCAGACCACAATGCAGTAGTGATGAAGAGTGGACTGAAGCTTAAGAGATTAATCAGAAAGCGTCAATACACAAAGAATTGGGATACGGAAGTACTAAGGAACGATGAGATACGCTTGAAGTTCTCTAAGGCTATAGTTATAGCAATAAGGAATAGCTCAGCAGGGAGTACAGTTGGGCAGGAATGGACACCTCTAAAAAGGGCAATCACAGAAGCGGCAAAAGAAAACGTAGGAACAAATGAGGTAACTGTGAAGAAATCATGGGTAACAGAAGAAAAACCGAGCGGGGTGGCGCAGTGGTTAGACACTGGACTCGCATTCGGGAGGACGACGGTTCAATCCCGCGTCCGGCCATCCTGATTTAGGTTTTCCGTGATTTTCCTAAATCACTCCAGGCAAATGCCGGGATGGTTCCTCTGAAAGGGCACGGCCGACTTCCTTCCCAATCCTTCCCTAATCCGATGAGACCGATGACCACGCTGTCTGGTCTCCTTCCCCAAACCAACCAACCAACCAACAGAAGAAATACTTCAGTTCATCGACGAAAGAAGGAAGTACAAAAATTTTAAGGGAAATTCAACAATACAGAAGTACAAGCCGCTGAAGTGCAAGAACGTGCATGGAGGCTAAGACGAAATGGCTGCTTGAAAATGTAAAGAAATCGAAGAAGAAATGATTGTCGGAAGGTCTGACTCGGCATACAGGAAAGTCAAAACAGCCTCCGGTGACATTAAAAACAATAGTGATAACATTAAGACAGTAACAGGAATTCCACTGCTAAATGCATAGGAGGGAGCGTATAGGTGGAGAGAGTATACTGAAGGCCTCTATGAAGCGAAATATTTGTCTGATGTGGTAGACGAAGAAACAGGAGTCCATTTAGAAGAAATAGGGGGTCCAATTTTTGTATCAGAATTTGAGAGAGCTTTGGAAGACTTAAATTCAAACAAGGCAGAAGGGGTAGACAACATTCCATCAGAATTTCTAAAATCATTGGGGTATTGGCCACAAAACGACTATTCACGTTGGTGTGTAAAATTTATATGAGTCTTGCGACATACCATCTGACTTTCAGAAAAATATGTTCCACACAACTCCGAAGACTGTAAGAGCTCAACAGTTCAAGCATCCAAGTTGCTGAAAAGAATAATATACAGAAGAATGGAAAAGAAAATTGAGGTGGTCTTAGATGCGGATCAGTTTGGCTTTAGGAAAGGTAAAGGCAACAGAGAGGCAATTCTGACGTTCGGTTGATAATGGGAGCAAGACTAAAAAAAAATCAAAACACGACCATTGGATTTGTCGATCTGGAAAAAGGGTTCAAGAATATAAAGTGGCCCAAGATGTTCGAAATTCAGCGAAAAGTAGAGGTAAGCTATAGGGAGAGAGATGGGCAATATACATTTCGTACAAGAGCCAGGAGTGAATAATAGCAGTGGACGACCAAGAACGAAGTGCTCGGATTAAAAAGGGTGTAAGACACGGATGTAGTCTTTCCCCCTACTGTTCAATCTGTACATCGAGGAAGCAATGATGGCAACAAAAGAAAGGTTCAGCAGTGGAATTAAAATTAAAGGCGAAAGGATTTCATTGATACGATTTGCTGAATACTTTGCTATCCTGAGTGAAAGTGAAGAAGAATTACATTATCTGCTAAATGGGATGCACAATGAATACAGTTTATGGATTGAGAATAAATCGAAGAAAGACGAAAGTAATGAAAAGTAGCAGGAATGAGAACAACGAAAAACTTAACATCAGGGTTGATGGTCACGGAGTAGATGAAGTTAAGAAATTCTGCTTCCTAGGCAGTAAAATAACCAATTACGGACGAACCAAGGAGGACATCAAAAGCAGACTAGCAATGGAAAAAAGGGCATTCCTGGCCAAGAGAAGTCCACTAATCTTAAACATAGGCCTACATTTGAGGAAGAAATTTCTGAGAATGTACGTTTGGAGCACAGCATTGTATGGTTGTGAAACATGGGCTTTGGGAATACCGGAACAGAAGAGAATCGAAGCATTTGAGATGTGATGCTACGAGCTAATGCTGAAAAGTAGGTGGACTGGTAAGGTATGGAATGAGGAGGGTCTGCAGGAAAACGGAGAGGAAACAAATATGCGGAAATCACCGACAAGGAGAAGGGACGGGATGATAGAACATAACGATAGGACATATATTAAGACTTCAGGGAATGACTTCCGTGGTACTTGAGGGAGCTGTAGAGGGGAAAAACTGTAGAGGAAGACAGAGACTGAGATACACCCACTAAATAATTGAGGACTTAGCGTTGGAAGCGCTACAGTGAGCCGGCCGGGGTGGCCGAGCGGCTCTAGGCGCTACAGTCTGGAACGATGTGACATAGCAATGGAGCACAATGTTTCATTTTCTTAATGAAATTAAAGAGTTGTCTGCCATTTCTATGAATCAGTATAAAAGGTAGAAAATTATGCTAACAATAATTAAAAATTTAAGAACAATTCATACATAGCATATAATAGAACAGAGAGTAGCTGATCTGCTACACGCATCTACATAATATGCCTTTACCTGCCTAGAACTTAGACCTAATTAAATCTAACTAACCTAAGGACATCACACACATCCATGCCCGAGGCAGGATTCCAACCTGCGACAGTAGCGATCGCGCGGCTCCAGACTGAAGCGCCTAGAACCGCTCGGCTAAGTTTTCTTTTATTTGACTATTTAATTTAACAGTTCGATTCTACGTACGGAGGCAGAATTGTTCACACTTTGTTCGGAATCTACGTTCATTACAAGAAGTAACTGGAATAAAATGAAAACGAAAATACACTCCTGGAAATGGAAAAAAGAACACATTGACACCGGTGTGTCAGACCCACCATACTTGCTCCGGACACTGCGAGAGGGCTGTACAAGCAATGATCACACGCACGGCACAGCGGACACACCAGGAACCGCGGTGTTGGCCGTCGAATGGCGCTAGCTGCGCAGCATTTGTGCACCGCCGCCGTCAGTGTCAGCCAGTTTGCCGTGGAATACGGAGCTCCATCGCAGTCTTTAACACTGGTAGCATGCCGCGACAGCGTGGACGTGAACCGTATGTGCAGTTGACGGACTTTGAGCGAGGGCGTATAGTGGGCATGCGGGAGGCCGGGTGGACGTACCGCCGAATTGCTCAACACGTGGGGCGTGAGGTCTCCACAGTACATCGATGTTGTCGCCAGTGGTCGGCGGAAGGTGCACGTGCCCGTCGACCTGGGACCGGACCGAAGCGACGCACGGATGCACGCCAAGACCGTAGGATCCTACGCAGTGCCGTAGGGGACCGCACCGCCACTTCCCAGCAAATTAGGGACACTGTTGCTCCTGGGGTATCGGCGAGGACCATTCGCAACCGTCTCCATGAAGCTGGGCTACGGTCCCGCACACCGTTAGGCCGTCTTCCGCTCACGCCCCAACATCGTGCAGCCCGCCTCCAGTGGTGTCGCGACAGGCGTGAATGGAGGGACGAATGGAGACGTGTCGTCTTCAGCGATGAGAGTCGCTTCTGCCTTGGTGCCAATGATGGTCGTATGCGTGTTTGGCGCCGTGCAGGTGAGCGCCACAATCAGGACTGCATACGACCGAGGCACACAGGGCCAACACCCGGCATCATGGTGTGGGGAGCGATCTCCTACACTGGCCGTACACCACTGGTGATCGTCGAGGGGACACTGAATAGTGCACGGTACATCCAAACCGTCATCGAACCCATCGTTCTACCATTCCTAGACCGGCAAGGGAACTTGCTGTTCCAACAGGACAATGCACGTCCGCATGTATCCCGTGCCACCCAACGTGCTCTAGAAGGTGTAAGTCAACTACCCTGGCCAGCAAGATCTCCGGATCTGTCCCCCATTGAGCATGTTTGGGACTGGATGAAGCGTCGTCTCACGCGGTCTGCACGTCAAGCACGAACGCTGGTCCAACTGAGGCGCCAGGTGGAAATGGCATGGCAAGCCGTTCCACAGGACTACATCCAGCATCTCTACGATCGTCTCCATGGGAGAATAGCAGCCTGCATTGCTGCGAAAGGTGGATATACACTGTACTAGTGCCGACATTGTGCATGCTCTGTTGCCTATGTCTATGTGCCTGTGGTTCTGTCAGTGTGATCATGTGATGTATCTGACCCCAGGAATGTGTCAATAAAGTTTCCCCTTCCTGGGACAATGAATTCACGGTGTTCTTATTTCAATTTCCAGGAGTGTAGATTGCTTCAGAAACGAATTACTGTGAGCGGTTTTAACAGTCAGGTTAAACTAGCAAGGAAAAAATTATATAACCGAAAACCAGTTGTTTCACCGGTATCTGCCATTTCTAATACAAACCAGACTGCACAAATGTGTAACTGCTGAAGACCGGCAATTTGAGCACTTAAGACATTTCACTCATTGTGACTTCATAATCCTGTTTTCTGTAATTTTCTATACTACATTCTTAAAGAAAATGGCTCTGAGCACTATGAGACTTAACATCTGAGGTCATCAGTCCCCTAGAACTTAGAACTACTTAAACGTAACTAACCTAAGGACATCACAGACATCCATGCCCGAGGCAGGATTGGAACCTGCGACCGTAGCGGTCGCGCGGCTCCAGACTGAAGCGCCTAGAACCGCTCGGCCACAGTGGCCGGCCTAAATTCTTCATTTTCATTTCATTTCCATCCCATTTTCCATAATACGTGATAATAGACCGAAGGGCCAAAGAAACTGGTGCACCTGCCTAATATCGTGTAGTGCCCGCGCGAACAGGCAGAAGTGTCACAACACGACATTCGTGGGCTCGATTAATGTCTGAAGTAGTGATAGAGGGAATGACACCATGAATCCTGCAGGGCTATCCATAAATCTGTATGAGTACGAGGGGTGGAGATCTCCTCTGAACAGAGGGTTACAATGCATCGTAGGTATGGTCAATATTATTCATTTCTGGGGAGTCTGATGGCCAGCGGAAGTGTTCCTAGAGCCACTGTGTAGCACTAGACATTTCGGGCATCGCAGTACCCGTCGAAATGCACAATGGACATGAATGGATGTAGATAATAAGACAGGATGTTTACCTGCGTCATACCCGTCAGAGTCGTAAATAGACGCCTCAGAGATCCCATATCACTCCATATCACTCCAACTGCACACTCCCCACACCATTACAGAGCCTCCACTGGGTTGAACAGTCCCCTGCTGACATGCAGGGCCCATGGTTTCATGACGTTGTCTCCATACCCGTACACGTCCATCCGCTCGCTACAATTTGAAACGAGACTCGTTCGAGGAGGCAGCATGTTTCCAATCTCAACAGTCCAATGTCGGTGTTGTGTCGTACAGTCATCAAGGGTACACGAGTGGGCCTTCGGCTTCGAAAGCCCATATCGATGATGTTTTGTTGAATGGTTCGCACGCTGACGTTTGTTGATGGCCAAGCCTTAAAATATGCAGCAATTTGCGGAAGGGTTGCACTTGTGTCACGTTGAACGATTCTCTCATTGGTCTCTTTTTCTGGCCGCAGGGATGTCGGCGATTCGATGTTTTACCAGTTCCCTGATATTTGCGGTACACTGGTGAAATGGTCGTACGGGAAAATCCCCACTTCATCGCCAACTCGGAGGTGCTGTGTCCCATTGCACATTCGCTGACTATAACTTCACGTTCAAACTCACTTAAATCTTGATAACTTGCCATTCTAGCAGCAGTTATCGATCTAACAACTGCACCAGACACTTCACTTATTAGGCGTTGCCGACAGCAACGCCGTCTTCTGCCTGTTTACATATCTCTGTGTCTAAATACGCTTGCCTATTCCAGTTTCCTAACGCTTCAGTGTAGTTAACATAAAACTTCATCGATATAGACTTTCGGAGCCGAGGGCAATTCGTGTACACTTGATGACTGCACGACACAAAGATTTACGCCTCTCCTAGACCCGTCAACACCGACATTGGACTGTTGATGACTGGAAGCATCTTGGCTGGTCGGACGAGTATCATGCCAAATTTATAGAGCAGATGGACGTGTACGAGTATGGAGACAACCAAGCCCACCCGGTTAGCTGTGCGGTCTAACGCACGGCTTTCCGGATTTGGAAGGAGCGCCTGGTCCCCAGCACGAATCCGCCTGGCGGACTTGTGTCGAGATCCGGTGAGCCGGCCAGTCTGTGGATGGTTTTTAGGCGGTTTTCCATCTGCCTCGGCGAATGTCGGCTGGTTCCCCTTATGCTGCCTCAACTATACCATGTCGGCGATTGCTGCGCAGACAAGTTCTCCACGTACGCGTACACTACCATTACTCTACCACGCAAACATAGGGGTTGCACTCGTCTGGTGTGAGACGCACAATAACCCTGAAAGAGTGGTACGGTCTGGGGTGGCGGAGGGATGAAGTGGGCTCCGGTAGTCGTCATGGGGTTGCGGACCACTGCGGCTGCGGAGGGGCGGAGCCTCTCCGTCGTTTCTAGGTCCCCTGTTACAATACAATACAATACAATACAATGGAGACAACCTTATGAATCCACGCACCCTGCTTGTCAGCTGGGGACTGTTCAAGCTGGTGGAGGTTCTGTGATGGTGTGGGGCATGTGCAGTTAGAGTGATATGGGACCCCTGATACGTCTAGATACGACTCTGATAGGTGACACGCATGTAAGCATCCTGTCTGATCACCTGCATCCATTCATGTCCACTGTGCATTCCGACGGACTTGGGCAATTTCAGCAGGACAATGCGACACCTCACAATTCCAGAATTTCAACAGAGTGGCTTTAGGAACACTCTTCTGAGCTTAGAAACCTAAGATGGCCACCAAACTCCGCAGACATGAACATTATTGAGCATATCTGGGATCATTGCAACATGCTGTTCAGAAGAGATCTCTGCTCCCTTGTACTCTTACGGATTTATGTACATCCCTGCAGGATTCGTGGTGTAAATTCTCTCCAGTACTACTTCAGACATTAGTCGCCCCCATTCCACGTCGTGCTGCGGCTTTTCTGCGTGATCGCGTGGGTCCTACACGATGTTAGGCGGGTGTACCAGTTTCTTTGGCTCTTCAGTATGTATTCTGTTTTCTTATTTAACTGACTGGCTCAGCTCCCGTGTCATCACTCACGTAGACTGTATGACCTGCACCATTTCTTTTTGTTTTGCTTTTAGTCGAATTTTTATGTTGCTCACAGATTGCAACACTTTCTAAACTTTTCACGCTGACTAAGGTCATAGAAGCAAGGTCTTTTCCTAATGTACGTGTGACATAAAAGCTATTATAGTAGCTGGAGACAAAAATTTTTGTTCCTCATGCCTTTTGCATCCTGGTGATGACGTTTCCATAAAAACTTTTATCCCCCCAAAATATATTTATTTGTATCTAACCGGGAATGAAATATTAATTTTCATTCATTTAGCTTTAATTTTTAAAAATATAAATAACTATTTCCTTAAAAATTTTCATCCCCAGTGTCGTCCCCTTAGGGGTTGAATTTTCAAAACCAGCGAAAGACTTTTTTGTTATTTCTAACTCAGAAGTCATACACAAATTTCCATAGACTTAGCTTCAAAAATTATTGCATAATATAATATTCCCATAAAAACTTTCATTTCCCTTTTCACCATCTTATGCGTTGAATTTCCAAAAACAGTAGAACGCTTTTATTATTACTAGCTCAGAAGTCAAATTCAAGTTTTCGTACTTTTAGCTTTAAATTACTTTCGTAATGAAATAATATCATGGAACATTTCACCCTCTTAGAGGTTGAATTTCCAAAAACATCGAAAAACGTATTTTTTATGACCGATGATTCAAATACCAATTTTCATATCTTCAGCTTTAAAATTACTTCAGTAGTTGTACAATAATGATTTATTTTTAAAACAACTTCCGTCCCCATAGAGGTCCAATTTCCGAAAATTCTGAAACACGTACTTCTTTATTTTTGACAGAGAAACCAAATACCAGCATGTTTAGGTAAAGCATCAAAATTGCCGTAATTTTTGAAAAACCTTTCCTCTCCTATTTCACCCCCTTAGCGACGATTTTGTAAAAATCCCTTATTAAACGACGCCTACAGTATAAAATCAGAACCCTCCACAAATTTCAAATTTCAGACGTTAGCGGTTTGGACTGGGCGATGATGAGTCAGTGAATGAGTCAATCAGTTAGTCAGTCGGGATATTGCCCTTTATAAATATAGATTGTTTAATATTGGTTTAAGATGTCGATTTTTGTGGGTTATATTTTGGGATACTGTACATTGAGCTAAGAATTGATCATTGTGTGTCTTTCTTGTCATCCTTCCACTGTTGTATTAGCGTATGTGGTATATTGTTTTGTACCTCTTTACTGTAGAGTTGAAGAAATTCTTATGTCCAGATGGTTTTACTGTTACGTGTTACATGTTAAGTTCTGCATTTTTGTTAATTTGAGTGCTGAATACTCTAATTACGTTCATTCCGCAAGTGAGCTCAGAGTTGTTGTATTTGATTAATAAATATGTTCAAAAATTGTTAAGAATATATGCACACACAACCGTCAGCCACTTTCAACTCTAACCGTTTTCTGCGTAGCACGATGTCCAGCATCGTTTCCGTTGCTTGAGATACGTTTTGGAGAAGTAATTTAGTTTTTTGATTCCATTTCGAGCTTGGGCTCCTGGAATTTTATGAGTAAGGCTCTACGTGATGCATAAAATCTTAAGCTTAATATCCCTTACTGCAGTTTGTTGAGCATTTCTCTGATACTCATGCAGAAAAAATATACCCCTTGCAGAACCTTTCATAAACCTTCCTTTAACCCAATAAGGGTTTCGGGCCGACTAAAACACAGTCATTTCTTTCTGTGAATCCTTTAACATGAAAGTTTAAAGGATGATGATAGTAGTGGTAGTGGTGGCTGTGGTGGTGGTGATATCCATCACTCCAAGTTCATCCTTCTCAAGTCCTCCCTGTTTTCAGCCTTCTTTTCATAACTGTGTATGATGTGTTTATCTTGGTGTTTTCCGTTAGCTTCAATATTCTTCTACGTCTGGTCCTCACCTGAATCACAGTTTCTTCTAGTTCATGCCTTATTATGCAGTATCTTTTCATCGAGTGTCTTAGCCGATTTCTTTTCTTTCTATTACTTGTTTTCAGTATTTGACTTTTCTTATTCACCTAGTGTAACACAACATAATTTCTTGTTTCACCTGTACATCTCGCATCTGCCGTTCTTCTGGAAATCAACATATCAGATGTCACTAACAAGGGAACCTCCCCATCGCACCCCGCTCAGATTTAGTTATAAGTTGTCACAGTGGGTAGCCTTGAAAAACTGGACACAGATCAATCGGGAAAACAGGAAGAAGTTGTGTGGAACTATGAAAAAAATAAGCAAAATATACAAACTGATTAGTCCATTCGCAAGATAGGCAACATCAAAGATCCTGAGGGCTCAGGAGCGCCGTGGTCCCGTGGTTAGCGTGAGCAGCTGCAGACCGCGAGGTCCTTGGTTCAAGTCTTCCCTCGAGTGAAAAGTTTGACTTTTTTATTTTCAAACAATTATCAAAGTTCAGGTAATCACACATTATCAACTTCGTTCTCCAAAATTCCAGGACATGTTCAGATTTGCTTGGACATATCCAGGATTTGACGGTCTACACACGGAAAAATTTGAAAACGTTAAAAACATATGTTTTGACAGAGCACAGGGAAAACTGTGCATACATTTATTGCAGTTTAAGTGACAAACTCTAATGTTTTCATCACTTTTTGGGAGTGATTATCACATCTACAAGAAAACCTAAATCGGGCAAGGTAGAAGAATCTTTTTACCCATTCGCCAAGTGTACAAGTTAGGTGGGTCAACAACATATTCCTGTCACGTGACGCACATTCCGTCACCAGTGTCGTATAGAGTATATCAGACGTGTTTTCCTGTGGAGGAATCGGTTGACCTATGACCTTGCGATCAGATGTTTTCGTTTCCCATTGGGGAGGCACGTCCTTTCGTCTACTAACCGCACGGTTTTGCGGTGCGGTCGTAAAACACGGACACTAAACTTATTACAGTGAACAGAGACGTCAATGAACGGACGGACAGATCATAACTTTGCGAAAATAAAGAAAATAAACTTTTCACTCGAGGGAAGACTTGAAACAAGGACCTCTTCTTCTGCAGCTGCTCACGCTAACCACGGGACCACGGCGCTCCTGAGCTCACATTCTCTTTGATGTTGCCTATGCTGCGCATGGACTACTCAGTTTTTATATTTTGCTTATTTTTTTCATAGTTCCACACAACTTCTTCCTGTTATATCGATTGATCTGTGTTCAGTTTTTCAAGGCCTATCCACTGTGCTAACTTATAACTAAATCTAAGGGGGATGCGATGGGGAGGTTTCCTTGTAAGCATTTCTCTTCTTTTTCGTCGCGGGGTCCATGTTTTGGCACCATACAGAGGAAAGGAACGCTCCATACAAAACAGTTTACTGATACTTTCCGTAATTGTCTCACGTGATCTACTTTACTAACTGAAATAACGTTTTAAGAATCTTTGTTTCACTGCGCCGCTGTCAATTATACAAGCTAAAACTAGTGGAGAGAGGAAGCAAGATTTCTTGCACTCCTTTCACGTTTGAGTTTAAAGCAGCCGTAACATTTTGTAAATCTGCTAGACAGTTTGTGCCATCCTAATAATCCGAGTTTAGGCTCGTTTTGTGAACGGCTAAGCGTCATGGAGATTCTCATCAAACTGTAGGGGCAGATGCTACAAGAGAGGCGTTGTGCATCACGCTGTGTTTCACTATTAAAATTTAGGGAGCGCGCGTTCCTAGAAGAATAAAGCAATATGTTGCTTCCTCCTACATACAGTACTGCCGAAAGAATTCTGATGAGATAATAAATTCAGAAAACAAATTCTTGAAGAGAAAATTTAAATGAAAAAGTAAATTATCAAATATTTATAATGTGTACTTCGCTTTCTTAAACATATTATACAATTTTAATTTTTTGCATAAATAACAAAACACAAATGAACAAATTACAAAGGCTCAAAAGAATTTTGTTTAAAGTAAACAGATAAAAACTGTAATGAAATCGTGACCCATTATGATTTTGGCTTGATACTAGGTTGCATAGGCCTTTGCGTGTGTCACATAAATACCACCAATTTGTCCACTCACACCTGGGGTATCTTCTTGCACTGCTCACACAGTCCCTTGTAGGGAGCCTCTTTGGTCGTGTAGTTTTGTAGGCGAAGATGTCTATCCAGCTTTCCCCAGAGGTGTTCTATGGTGTTTAAGTTTGGATTTTGGCTTGGCCATCGATTACCTTTACTTTCTGCTGCTTCAGAACTGTCTCCACATGACCAGAAGTGTGCTTCAGATAGCTGTCATGCTAGAATTAACAATCACGCGGTATATTTCGTCTCCCTTGAGGTATCATATGGTATGTTAATATTTCACCATACTTCAATCTATCCATTACACATAAATTTCGACGAAAGGACCTACACCGCTTCGTGAGAGATAGCCCCACACCATGGTACCTCCTCCTCCAGGTTGCATGGTGCCTACTTAAAACTTTCTGATGTTACTCTTGTTTGTCAGTCCTCGAACGTACTGCAATCCATATGACGATAAAAAATTAAACTTGCTTTCATCACTCCACAGACTTTGACCGGTCTCCAGCAGTCCATAACTTCTTAACAAACTGTAGTAGTCTGGCTTTCCTGTTTTTCGCACTTCCCATACATTTTCGAAAAGGCCACCTGCAATTCAGATCTGTAGCTGTTAAGAGACATTTAACTGTCGAATCAAGGACTTTCATCCTGTTTTTTACCTGTAGATCATCACGTACTGCCCGGGCAAATTTTTTGGGATCAGCTATCGATTGCCTTCGGAAAATCCTATCTTCTTTTTGGGTGGCGTTTCGGGTCCAGTCACATCTATCGTCCGCCTTTATTTCTGGAGCCGGGCCCGGCAGGCTGTTGTGAGAATGCAAACACCTTCGCAACGAAGGATTGAGGTTGTCCTTGACTCAGCGCTGTTAAGTCAGTTTGTCTGAAATTTACTGAATATTCTTTAGCTTTAGGCGTTGCTGCAAGTACTAAAAATATTTGAATTACATTTGCTTTATGTAGTTAGGTTCTTTGCAATCTTCCCGTTTTAAAACATACTTCTGAACCTCTTGGAAATAGGGCCGCTGATAAAATATCTAATTATCGATTTCTTTTAAACGAATATCGAAATACATCGGCGACATTTTCCCACAGATATCAAAATAGCAATATCGAGAGCCGATATTTTTCTTTCATATTGTATTATTTTTATAATTTTTGGTAAATATTTGAAGTCGTTCTTTTGAAGTTGTAGTACTACGTAATTTCACTTTCACTTTGTGAAGAATTCTTTCTACTTTTTGAGGTTTCAACACGTCCAATCATTAACTATTGACTGTGTGAAGGAAGTATATGTAGCAGATCGTGGAGTGGCGATGTGAATGGAATAACAAGATTTCCTAAGTGATGAAATAGCACACCAGTTGCATTTATAAACAATGTTAACCCAACTAATATGCCACTTCTTCACACCCCTATTCTTCAAAAACAGTTGCTGAAAATGATGAACAAAAATCTAAATGACAAGATTGGTCTTTGCGGTTACCAACAGAATCCGCAACGTTTAACTTCTGTACGTAGTTCTGACACTACAGCTGCTAGGTCACTGGGGTTGGCAGAAACGAAAAAAATAGAGAAGGCATCGTGAACCGTTCCGGACAAATCCGATATGTGAAGAAACCTAACAACGGATCCATCGGACATCTTTTATTGTAGCACTTTCATGCAGTTACCATTGTTAGCAAAGTGGTTATCGCTAAGAATGAACGTGAATTGTTCTCATTTCAATTCTTGCTTTAAGGGGGATAATAATAGGCAGGCTGCTAGCTTGTTGATGCACAGAATGTCTAGTAATCAATCAATACCTAAATATACAGCTCTAAAACCGGCAGTATATTTACAGTGTATGTAGGTACGTCACTACCTCGTCCGTCGATATATCGACACATTTTTTCGATTTATCTTGGGCAGGAAACATCGATATAACGGATTCCCGATATTTTTAAGGATATCAATAATCGTACTTGGAAACACTGCTTATTGCTAATACCCATGCTTACCTGTATTCAGCAATCAATACATGTAACTGCGTCAAGGTCAGTCAGCCTTCTACCTGGACAACCGATTTGTTTTCATTCCGCGCATAAGTAAACACGCCTACCAACCTACTAGTTTAACTACAGACTACTTTGGTCGATACTGTACATCTCGCGAAAGAACCATGAGAGATTCGAGCTCACACATGGGCTTACCAACAATAGTTCTTCCAATACAACATCGTGTGTGTGTGGTTTGGGGATCTTATGGGCGCCCAACGGCGAGGTTATTAGCGCCAGAACAATGATTAAAATAAACGAATGTGGATAAGAACGAAAACTGTCGTACACGCATCCACACGAAATGACCACACAATTACTCTTTCGCACAGGCACTCCCACATGCACTAAAACCAATGAGCAGGCAAGATAAATAATCAAGAAATTAAAACAGAGGGAAAACAAAACACAGAAGAGCTAAAAGAACAGCAGAGGGGAATGTGACTGGCTGACCACTTACAAAAAACCTGGGTGAGCCAGCCACCCTGTTGACACATTAAAAACATCTCCCCAAAATCTTGTTAAAAACGTTCGACGGCAACGGTAAAAGATAGGAAGTGATGTACATAAAGTTCGCTACAGTGCGCAACATCAGATGGCTTGCGGAATACAGATGTAGCTGCAGAAATATCATGTGTAAATACCGTAAATAAAGCCAGTGCATAATATTTATGTCAGACGTTTGAAGTTTCGTGTCAACCAACTGTGGTTTCTCTACGGTCTTTACGCGTTTCCTTTTAGTAACTGTGAGGCAGCTGGTGACTTTTTAACAGTGTTTTCCGAAAGTGCACGACAAGCCGGGCTTGGGCGCACTGCCAGTCTTTCGACTTACCCAAACCAGAACGTTCTACAGAAGGTCGTAAGCTCCTGAACGATTCCGCGGAATCACGCCCGACCATTAATCACGCAGATCTACTTCGTGGTGGGTGATATGTATGACGTTAACGTAAGTCGCCTTGGGTGATTCACCACTTTGTTCGTCGGTACATTTGTGATGCATATATGCATCTTGATCAGAAACACCTGCGCATGATAAATGTGCCGGACTTGAATACTTACGATATGAAAATTACGACGTCTGACTGAAGGTGCTTTGATTAAATATTAAACCTGTTTCATAAAGCCGACCAAATGGTTCCAGTAAGAAAAAAATGGTCCTCGGATGTCAGTCACAGCAGAACAAACACATGCACCCAAAATAACTAACTTGCTGCTTACGAGACAAACGTCAATGAACCGTAGCACTCGTGAAACTTTGTTGCATACTTGCTTACAGAGTTTTGAAACGATCTTACCTAACGCCATTAGCCTCTTATTCTGCTGCCAAAATCTCGTCAATGAGAAACAGAAAAGAAAAGCATACAGCATTCTCAGTATTTCCTCAATCATAAAACAATAATTTAGTTCGTATATAAGCCTTACATGGATTTACATCAGAAAAAAAATGACAAAATAACAGATCACGTCCGTCCAACGTGCTGAAACTCAGGATCTTCAGGCTAAATAATACTAATTTAAGCACGAGATTTTAGACTGCCAATCTCTTCGATATGGTAGAAATTAGAATAATGTCTTTTAAGTTTGTTTCACGTTGATCATCATTTCACTTCTTAACAGAAATTCTTCAGATTTATTGTCATTTCCCAGTCTGAAGTCTCCTTGAAACTAGGCGTAACAAAATAAATAAACGAATAAAGTGAAAACAAGTAATAATTTTTTTTAAAATTGAAATGAAAATTACTGCGTCCAGCCGAAATTTTTTCTACGCCAGAACTGCTACCATTGCATTACAGAACAAAGTCGCTGCTGAACTTAAAGAAGGGTGCAGGATGACGGAGTTGTTGCGCCCATATCAGCTATTCAATGTGCAGGTGCACTGGTTTTGCTCCCCAAACCTTCAGGTCCCACTCACCTCTGTGCTGACTTTAAGTCTGCAGTCAACCCACAAACTGTGATTGATACATATCAATTGCCAAGCCCAGAGATTCATATTTGGCTTCTTCTCATGGAATCGGTGCAGTGCTTTCGCACAGCTTTGGTGATAAAGACAGGCCTATTGCTTTCGTATCAAAAGCGTTGTCCAAAGTTCTGTAACTGCTCACAAACAGAGAAAGAGGTATTGGTTATTGTGTATAGTGTCACCAAATTCCACCACTATTAGTATGGCAGAAAATTCTACTTGATAACGGAACACAAGCCATTGGAGTCTTTGTTTCATCCGATAAAGCCGATTCCTGTACGAACTGCTCAAAAATTGCAAAGATGGGCTTTGTTGTAGTATCAGTACGGGATTGTGTATCGTCCGACAGATAAACATGATCATACGGCGCACTTTCACGTCTTCTGATTGGCCCTGATACAGACTGTGACGCTTCTGCTACATCTTGTTGTCACATCGTGTTCAGTATTCTGAATTGCTTCAGTCCTTTCCTCTAAACTATAGGAAAATTGCACAGGCCACGGAAGGCTGATTCAGAATGGAACATTTTGCTAAAATACATTCGTGCATCTTGGTCACGCTCATTGGATAGCGTAACGAACTCTGTAGTGCGCCAATATTTTGCACGTCGGCATAGCCTCGCTATACAGCGAGGTGAGAGTTTTGTTCAAAATGACAGTGGACAGTCACATGTGTTGATCACCAAAGCTTTGCAAAATGAGGTATTGCAGTTACTTCGCCAGAGACTCTGGGCGATTGTTCGTACAAAACAGTTAGCACTTCGACACTGTACCTGACAGGATACGGACACCCAAATAGTACAGATGACGTCACAGTGTCACACATGTGCGGAAAAGCAGTCCGCTCCACCAGAAAAATTCTCTGCTTGGACTGAGTCTCAGTCACCACGGCACTTTGCGGGACCATTTTGGAACACTGGTTGGTTGATTGTGGTAGCCGCTTATAGCAAGTTTCCTTTTGCTGTGCCAATGAACTCGACAACGTCACATAGCGCAGTTCACGCGTTGTCCTCTATTTTTGGCCTCAAAGGTTTGCCTGAAGTCATAGCGTCGGACAATGGCCCTCAGATCATGCCACATAAATCTGAAAGATTGTGAACGCAATGGCCAACAGCATCTACCTAGTGCACCGTTCCACCCACAGCCAAATGGCGAAGCGGAACGTTTTGTCAGAAACTTCAAGCAGCAGCAGGTTCATACCGCATACACCAGGGATCAAGCACTGCAACTGTTTCTCGCCCCCTAACGTTCGCATCCACGAGATGGACCATCGCCGGCGGAATTGCTTCATGGCCACCGCCATCGGACATTGCTCCACCTGCCCCACCTTCCTCAGCATCCGGCGACGAAGGAAGGCCGCAAGTATCGCTTCCCGCAGCTTGATACTGTGTTTTACGGGATTTTAGCGGCAGCAAACGATGGGCGAGAGGCGCGATCTTCGTCGACTTGGCGCTTGCATGTATCTCATTTTAGGCCCGCGTGGATTGCAGCGCCGCCATCACAATCAAATTCGCCACTGTCAGGTGCACGGTGATCCTTCTGTGTCTCTTCTCCCAGATTCAGGGATCCCGAGGACAGCGCGGCCACAGCAGCCGCCAGAGGGTGTCATCACGAGACCGTGGGACGATCCCATAGAGACGGAACCTTCGCCTCCTCTCGTCCTACCGATCGAGCTGGACGCTCCCACACCGCAGCAGCCGACGCCCTCTACATCTGGTTACGGGCCTCAGGAGGTGGACGCGTACCCTTATGGTCGTTTTCCGGGGGACGTTTCCGCTAGAGCGAAGGCTGCAGGGTGGGGCACGACAGGAAACCTGATGGCCCCTGCAGCACAGCTTCCGGTCCAGTGCTGCGTCCCCTCCCGTTGAAGACTAGCAGTTATACGATAACCACAGAGCATCAAGAGTAGGCACTCGTATCGCACCGACTTAGAAATCGTATTACTTATCTCGTATACTGAAGAGATTTCTTATTTGTATGTCGCCCTTTGCTTGCGACACATCTGTATTTCTTTCTGTAATAAACTTCATTAATACGATTTGTTTGAATTGTTGTCGAGCGTTCTGAGAAAGCAGGTTTCCTAGGCATCCTGTATTTGACGAGTAGGCAGGACACATCAAGAAGAAACAGGAAAAAGTTCAGACAATTCAGTGCATTGTTGTTGGAACGATGATTGTTGTGGTAAATATAGTACCTTCCAAGTCCAAAGGAAACATGTACAGTAATAGTGTTCATTGACGAAAAAACGCTGCAATTTTTACTATTCGTTTCGTTTCGTTTCGCAAAATCTGAACATGAATGATGTAAATGGAAGAAACATTTACACACAGTACGAAGTATGTGCCAAAATGAAACTCGCAAAAGCAAACTGGGCGTTTTGAGTTTCAAGTGAGATGAACATTATTAATTTCCAGGCTTCTTTGACCAAGTTAAACAGATTCAGGAAATTATACGGAAAGGAAGTCACAAAATTGCGTAGCCTACCTCAAGTAAACGTGTAGAGGAGATGCGATTAATAGGTAATGCTATAGAGGAATTCGTAGCTGACGTGAAGATGATTCTCCTTGTTAGCCCCTAAAGCTGCGTATTAGTTAAATGAGTCAAGTTTCGTGTAAATCGCACTTATCATTTCGAGCGAAAAAAAGAAATTGTCTGTAATGCAGTTAACGAATGCTTTGACACACTCGTACACAATAATGCCAGTGATGAGTATCAGTGTATTACTGTTTCCACAATTTTTTCTCTGTGTTCATGAACATCAAGGCAAAGGAGGAGACAACATTTTTTTAAAAGTACTATTTACTTGCGGAAGTCTGGTAATCGACGTATCAAAACCAGGGAAAATAGGACAGAATTATTTTCAATTATATATAGGTTTTCGGTGTTACAACATCCAAAACGTCTTCGTACCAGTTGCAGAGAGTAATCCATTGATTTTGTCGGACTCTTAGCCTGGATATAATGACATCTATCTATTTAGGACAACGAAAAGTTGGTTGATATAATTCATATTCCATACAGAATTAATAGCGTGTTTTACCCTCCTAATAAAAAGCAAAATTCATCAACAGTGAGAGTAAATCAATTTTCGGATAATTGTCACACAATACAGTTTCTGATAGCTCTTTCTCATTCCAGGTTTATGAGTGAACACTTTTGTTAAACTTCACTCATACCTGCATTGTCAGTTTGCATCACCACATTTCACTAATTTGACCAATTGTATCTGGTACGCAGAGCAACGGCCACGACCATTTCTTCTTGCAGCCTAGTTTGCTATAAATAGAAGTACTAACCACTGTGAAGTGCCTGATGGCATTAATTTTTCTTTTATCAGATGTGCCTGCTGTTACGAAAATGTGTTTTCGTCACTCAATAGACACTTCGCATTTTTGTGATGACTACAGGAAATAAACAACGAAGTGATTCACTGTCAGCTAAACATAGATTATTCAATAATTATCATAAGAACTGTTCTACAGGAATTGTTTAAAAATATTCAGTGTAAACGAATTTAAGTCCCGATTGATCGAAGTGGTCTGTAATTTAACATTATACGAGGCCTTGATTTTCTTTCCTCTGCTAGTCACTTGTGTAACTATTACATCTGCATCACTTTAGCTATCGATATGAACTGCTAGTGATTCAAAAAATTTATGATGTGAGACACTTCTGGTATGGTTCAAGTGCTTAAAATTCACGAGTCTACATTTTGGACTTGGCGCTAGACGGCGCTACGTCCTCATGTCGTGGCTTGTCTGCTTATTCTCCGATTCGAGCGCTAGTCAGGCAATACTGTACAAAACGCTGTTATGAACGGTTGTTCTTGCGGCAAAAATGAGTAACTTCGATAACATTCCTTTTTTGTGAATGCTTAAGTGGGCCTTAGCAGTTACAACTTTGACAGTGCTTTTCTTTCGGTGTATTCTACATGCACGAAAAATTTCAGTGCAGGTTTCGACCTGTCTGACTGGACCATTCCCTTGTTTGAACTAAAAACTAGCCACCTTGCGGCATTTGCGCATCACGACTAAATTTTTCATACGTAACTGAAAAGATCCTTGAACTGTTAGGGATCCTGCTATCTGAAAATAACTCTTATCTGGCGGCAGTGCTCGATAACAGAAATAGACAGGGTATTTTGCTGCGATGAAGAACTTTCCGTCCCTCCTCTGTGATTGATTGTGACTGCGTGTTTGTGAATTCCTAAGGTACCAAACTACTGAGGTCATCGGTCCCTAGACTTGCACACTACTGAAAATAACTTAGCGAAGAACAACACACACCCATGCCCGAGGGAGGACTCTAACCTCCGGCGGGAGGGGCCGCGCAATCCGTGACATAGCACCTCTAACTACGCGTCCACTCCGCGCGGCGATTGTGACTGCCCAGTAGATTTTGTTTTTTAGATACAGGTCAAGTGCTGTAGCTTGTGGGAAGTTGAATGGAACTCAGATTGTAGTAGACCTTTGTGTGCAGAAATATTCTCTTTGTGTTTGGCGCGAAAGGGTGACCTATGCAAAGGCATTCTAGTAGAGGGGCAGTGTCACCGTTCTAGTTGCACAATCTCACCGTTTACAGTCGACGCTTCTCTAGGCAAGACCTTTGTACCTAGACGGCCGAGTGTTTCGAATGTAGGAGGACTTATGATTAACTTGTTTTTGAAAAAGTCTTGAATATCGTTTTTATTATCACGGAGCGGTGGTGAAGTCTAAAGATTGTTCTTTCTGACATCCAACGTGAATACAATGTTGTCTGGTTGCAATGGGTGACAATAAACGCAGAGGAAGTGAATCATTTAGGACTGCGTGCGAGGTACAAGTGGGAGGAGAGTATGTGAAGTGTACGCTGTAAGTGCGCCGAAATGGTTCGTTTCGCTGATATAGCATGTCCTCGCTGTTCTCCCGTCAGAATTTGCTTGTCGTAATGGCAGGAACACACGCTATGTCAGTTCATGGAGACTGCTGGCTGCAAGCTCATATGGAAGGATGTATACGTCTTCTCATTGCATCCCAGACATTTCTCTTTGGTTGACAGATCAGGGGACATGGCAGCCAAGTCAAGAATCAATATATCACTCACGGCGACCTTGATATGAACTATAGTAATGTGAGGTGTTGCTAAAACGTGCCAGTTGGCACCCTAGTCACGAAGAGCCCAACAACAAGGTTAACCTTTCGTGCAAAGTACCGCGGAGCATTCACCCTTCCTTCAGCTATTTCCAAATCAGTCCTGTTCGTCATATCTAATACGTTCTCGATGATTCTAGGAGTTACGACAAACTGAGTGCCGAGAATCGTTGCATCCTGCGACCTTGCGTCAGTTTTTCTACGGACACATCCGAGTTTGTGTGATCACCAAGAACAGAAACGACCCTTATTGCTGACCAAGGAACGCCATTAGAAGTTGATCCTGGCGCTACACCATGTAGCCTCTTTTGTCTGTGGTATAATGACAGCGGTTAAAGAGGCAGGCCAATTCTAGATTTCAACCCGCTTCTTATTAGTCTATTCCCGAAGGTTCGTGGTGACCTATGCCTGTGATCTCTGTCCGGGTTGCAGCTCTTGTCCGCTATCTAGCCGTCAGAGCCAATCGAAAAATCCCACAATTTTCTTCTGATATGTCCATCAGGAGAGATCCGTGTCAACCGGGATCGTAATTTTAAACAACTTCTTTGACGATTATAGGTGTTTTTTTCCTTATTTCCGTGTTTCTGCTGTACTATACACAATAAACATGTTTTCTCACGTTCTTCGTGTCCTTCCTTTCTCGTGTTTTGTGTTGTCACTACCGCTTCAGGAGACCATTTCCAGCCACGCATTGCTGCGTGATTTTCGGTTTTCTAGGTGTACTCTGTCTCTCCTAAAAGTTTGTAACCACTCTGGTGAAACATCTTGTATGAATCCCCTATTACCCATGAATGGAAAATACTGCTACGACATGAATTGCACTAAACTTCTCTAAACCAACCATTTACGTAGGCGAACAACTATTCATATTTATCAACACAGTTAATGAAATATATACAATGTCGCTCAAAACTTGTCTCATAAGTGAGCAGTCGTTAAATACAGGAAACCAGACAGACCACAGCCACAGCCACACCAATGGTCTTGTGAATCACGGCCACAGCCTATCTGGGTTGAGTTGCGTTGATTTGGAGGAAGAGACCAAACAGTGAAGTCATCGGTCTCATCGGATTAGGGAAGGAATTCGGCCGTGCCCTGTCGAAGGAACCATCCCGGCATTTGCCTGAAGCGATTTGGTGAAATCACGGAAAACCTAAATCAGGATGGCCGGACGCGGGATTGAAACATCGTCCTCACGACTGCGAGTCCAGTGTGCTACGCACTGCGCCACATCTCTCGGTCAGCCTTTCTGAATAATAACAGAGGCCACCAGCGCTTCTATGCATGCATCGAGGTACACCGGTGTTCACAACCTCGAACAGAAAACCTTTATACATTGGATTACTAGACGGCAACAGCTGCCGTTGACAATACAGAGCCGGAATAGGTACGAGTACATCCAGGGCGTAGAAACAGTGTTCTCCGGCGGGGTGGACTTTGTCGATGGTCTCCACAGGTTGAAATCTGGTGGAGGAAGGAAGGACCTTTCTGAGTCCACGGCAGAGAGCTTCGTTTGGGAGGCGGCATCGTCGGAATGCTCAACACTGCTCGCAGCACAGAGGTGCGCAAGCGTTCGAATACACTACAACGCTGACGATTTTGAGTCTGCATAGCAATTACTTCTGACTTGAACACCGGTCGTATTCGCTCGATATTTCGACTAGTGGCTGTATGTTTGCCTGTGTGCACATTCATATTTGAGACTTCTGTCTGGAGATAAGGAGTAATACATGAAATTTCAGTCGCAATAAAAAAAACACGTTTAATAACGATCGGAAGCCTGTGGATCCACCCCAAAGCAAATTAAACGATATTCATGAAACAGAATGTCAATGACTGTTTGATGAAGGTTAGAGAGAATGAAAAGCGCCACGAAGAGCCATCAGTCTAGAAAAGCGATTCGCAGGAAGAGAAGCGTGATGCGGGCGAATTAAATGTAGAGCAACGTATTAGTTCTTATTTCTTTGAAGAAATACAGAAATGTCAAACATCTGTCAATTACAAGAGTAACAATGATGCCAGCGTTTGTAACCCAGAACTTGCTGACAATATAGCTGATACTGATTGTTTCGCTTGGAGCTCGGCTTTAGCCTTATAGACATAACTGCATCTGTGGTGCATTCTCATTGCCTGTTACATACACTACTGGCCATTAAAATTACTTCACCAAGAAGAAATGCAGATGATAAACGGCTATACATTGGACAAATATACTAGAACTGACATGTCATTACATTTTCACGCAATTTGGGTACATAGATCCTGAGAAATCAGTACCCAGAACAACCACCTCTGGCCGTAATAGCGGCCTTGATACGCCTGGTCATTGAGTCAAACAGAGCTTGGATGGCGTGTGCAGGTACAGCTGCCCATGCAGCTTCAACACGATACTACAGTTCATCAAGAGTAGTCACTGGCGTATTGTGACGAGCCAGTTGCTCAGCCACCATTGACCAGACGTTTTCAACTGGTGAGAGACCTGGAGAATGTGCTGACCAGGGCAGCAGTCGAACATTTTCTGTATCCAGAAAGGCCGTACAGGACCTGCAACATGCGGTCGTGCTTTGTCCTGCTGAAATGTAGGGTTTCGCATGCATCGAATGAAGGGTAGAGCCACGGGTCGTAACACATCTGAAAAGTAACGTCCACTGTTCAAAGTGCCCTCAATGCGAACAAGAGGTGACCGAGACGTGTAACCAATGGCACCCCATACCATCACGCCGGGTAATACGCCGCGATGGCGAATACACGTTTCCAATGTGCGTTCACCGCGATGTCGCCATACACGGATGCGACCATCATGATGCTGTAAACAGAACCTGGATTCATCCGAAAAAATGACTTTTTGCCATTTGTGCACCCAGGTTCGTCGTTGAGTACACCATCGCAGGCGTTCCTGTCTGTGATGCAGCGTCAAGGGTAACCGCACCCATGGTCTCCGAGCTTATAGTCCATGCTGCTGCAAACGTCATCGAACTGTTCGTGCAGATGGTTGTTGTCTTGCAAACGTCCCCATCTGTTGACTCAGGGATCGAGTCGTGGCTGCACGATCCGTTACAGCCAAGCGGATAAGATGCCTGTCATCTCGACTGCTACTGATACGAGGCCGTTGGGAGCCAGCACGGCGTTCCGTATTACCCTTCTGAACCCACCGATTCCATATTCTGCTAACAGTCATTGTATCTCGACCAAAGCGAGCAGCAATGTCGCGATACGATAAACCGCAATCGCGATAGGCTACAATCCGACCTTTATCAAAGTCGGAAACGTGATGGTACGCTTTTGTCCTCCTTACACGAGGCATGACAACAACGTTTCACCCGGCAATGCTGGTCAACTGCTGTTTGTGTATGAGAAATCGGTTGGAAATTTTCCTGGTGTCAGCACGTTGTAGGTATCGCCACCGGCGCCAACCTTGTGTGGATGCTCTGAAAAGTCCATTTGCATATCACAGCATCTTCGTCCTGTCGGTTAAATTTCGCGTCTATAACACGTCATTTTTGTGGTGTAGCATTTTGGATAGAGTAGCATGGAGAGCTGCTTCAAACCTGTCTCAGGACTGAAGACCACAACAACAACAATAACAACAACAGTGTATTATCAGAAATTACAGCCATGGTGAATGGAAATGATCAAATAATCTGCAGTCTACTTCCAAAGCACGTAAAAAAATTAGATGGCAGTGATATCCTGAAGGGCAGGGATGAGAATAATGTTTACAGTGATGACACGCTATGACTACATAAGTAACGGATTCTCGGTGAAGAATGGAAGGCAGTGGGAGAATTTCGAAATACTAGATGTGTTAAAAGAAGAACTCGAGAAGAATGAAGTCTCTTAAAAAGAGCAAAGAAGTAATGTGATAGAGGTAATTAGTAAGGGTAAGTAGTTACTTGACCAATTCTTTCATATGTTGACCGCCGTTGTAGATTTGGAGGTTATTTCGGATGGCATATGTAAAATTTTCAAGTCGTATCCTATCTAAAACACGAAGATGCCGCTAAGAAACTACGTACACGACAAAACAGACGAAAATATTACCTTCCACAACATTATTTCATGTGAACAGATACTGAATGGAGTTTAATCGCTGCGTCACTCCAGTTGAATTTAACGAAAAAGGAGAGTAGTGTATTATTTAATCACAAAATTTGGTAAGACAGTGATATAAGACATGTAGATAAAACACAGTATTACACCGGTGGCAGCTGTCAGAGGCATAATAGGCCAGACATTTCAACGAGAGTCCTTGTTACATACTATCATGCAATTTAGCGAGGAGTACCTGAAAGTGTACGCTGTAACAATCCGTTGTTTAGGAGCTAAGCTTATACTACGGAAGAACTGGAGAACAATAAACTGAAGCATTTTAAAAGTGATATAGAATAATGTTACAAACTGAGTCGAAGAATAAAGTTGCAAATGAAACAACATACGAGCAAAGACATATATGGACGAGATAGTGCGACATCTACTTTACTTAGAGCGATTAATTTGGTATGGTAGGAGCAGTAGCACGTGAATAATTTGTGGGCGGATGAGGATTGTGATGTGTGGAACATATCTTTGAGGACGTTGGATGTAGTAGAAATGCAAAGAAAGAACAGCACAGAATAGGAAAAGATGGGAGATAGCATCAAAGCAGCCGAAAGACTGATGATTCGATAAGAAAAATAGAGGAGAAAAGGAAAGAGAATTACTGAAGAACGTAAGCCAGAGAAAAAGGGTCGAATAGAAAGTAAGGGAAGAAGCAAAATAGAGAATCTTATTTGCCTTTTATATAATTATGTCAATTTTTTACCAAGCTGCAGCAATTCTTTCGTTACTTACCAGACAGCTCCCAAAAATCGGTATCATATAAAGTACTTTACACAACAAACAGTCTCAGCGAAGGAAAATAATAGCCCATCTTTCTACTGTTCGCTAAATTACCTCAGATGACATGCAAACCTCAAGAGAAAATGAGACAGTAGAATCTCCACGCACAGTTTCCATTTCCAAGTGGACTTATATCTTGATGACATCGGAAGTCATTAACAGGCTGACAGCAGTATTCATAAAGCTGCCGAGATAAGCAGATAGTTCCTGCGCAATTTGCCGCTGCGAATTTACTGCGCGGTTGCCGGAGCTGAGGAAGAAAGAAAGAAGCAAAGGAAAGAAGAACATTATATTACTGAACAACGGCGCGATAGAGTCCCGCTCGTTTCCGCCTTCACGGCACCAGCAAGGCTAATTGCTCGCATGGTTTGTTCGCACCTGAAAACACGAAGAATAAAATAAGTGGCACTCTGTCCCAGCTAAATGTGCTGTCACGCCTACCAGCGCATAAACCCAAGTGGATAAGCTAATTACGTGAGAATTTGCGTCCTGCCCGCGTTGTAAAATGTTTCACAGCTCGTAGCTTTGTCGACGTTGCCTCTCACCCGGTCGATATACCAGGAGGTCGTACACTCACAAACTCCCTCTCGATCGTCGAGAGTCCCAGGCTCATTCACGGTAAAGGGGTAAAACACCACACTATATTACAAGGGAACCAATATTTTTTTTTCTGATTTCTACAAGCGTATATTACGAACGCGGAATGACCACTTTTGAGGGTCATTACGCCAGGGAGCCTATTCAGTAATAATCCACTAACTTTTGAGCTTGGAGTGTTCACAAACATCTCATCCTCTCACAAGTATCCACGTGATCGGATTTCAAGGTAACTGTTATCAATAGGATACACCATTTGTGTCCCATATTTTCCATTTATTTATTTCCTTACTGGAAGTGTGATATCGTCAGTTAAAAGGAGCAAAAAACGTATGCAGTAATGATAAATGAATATATCCCATTGGATTTGTTGATGATCTTGTAATCTTGCGATTATCGTAAAATAAGACATTATATTCTCACCTGATAAACTATGAGTCACTCCGCTAAAGAGCGGTGTGCATGCAGTAGAAGTATCAAGCGGTTATGTGATCCTCCAACGCTGGCTTAATCTCGGCAGTGAAATGATGAAAGGATGTTGGCCGAAACTATGGTAACGCCGCGAGAAATGCGTGCTTGAACGTAAATGCATATTATGTAAATTGAGGGTGAAGGTGTGGGAAAGGGAACCCGCACTGAAGCTGGTGCATGTATTGTCTATCGAGACGAATCAGTTATATGAATGTAGGTGCTAACCAAGCCTGCAGGTTGAATGGCTGTATTTGAACACGTGCGCCACCCGTGCTAAGTCCTCAATAGATTGTGTCAGTCGTCTTACGAACAGTGCCCGTTGTAGTTGTGAGTGCATTATGTCGGAGCTAAGTGAATTCGAACATGGGCAAAATGTTGGTGTCCTATGGCGATTGCTTCCATAATCAAGGTAGCCGAAGTGTGTGGTATTTCAAGAGGCACCATATCGAAAATTTATACAGCTTAAAAGGAAAGGGGGAAAACCTGTTCCGCCAAGTCACAGTGCGCACAAAAGTATGTGTTGCGAGCTCGTGATCGATAACAATAAAAAATAATTTCAGAAGTGAATGTCGTTCTCGCGAACTCTGCCAGCGTCAAAACAATACGAAATGATCTCCTTAAGCAGGGAATAGCAGCACGAGCTCGAATTTTAAAACAGCTCAACAGTGGTGCAAATGCCCGTAACAGAAAGAGGTGGTACCAAAGCTATAAAACCTGGGCTGTGGAGCAAGGTAGGGAAGGCATTCGGTCGGATGAATCATGCTGCACCATGTTTCCAACATCTTGTCGAGGTTACGTCCCAATAGAGAAACATGGCAGGGTTCTTTGTTGAGTTTGGCTGCCATATAGTGATATTAATGCACCCGTGGTCTAGGGCCGTCCGCCCCAATAGCTGAGTGCCTTCGGCGGTGCTACGGCACGGACGTCTGTTTACGGCCCTGCCGGAGAAGTTCGCTCTCGCGCTACCTCTTCTGCGTACTCGTGCGTTTAGACGACTCGATATAGAATGGCACATGCATACCGAAAGTCGACTCTCAAGATTAGTTTTTCGAATGAATATGCGAGACCGAAAGCCTACGAAATAGAAAGGTTCCTACGAGACGAAGTTAAACTTGACTACAAAGAACTTATCGGAATCCACCTCTCCATAGTGAGCAGTGTTGTTTACGTCAAGCTGATTAACGATGCAGTATGTGACAGAATCATCCGAGATACTAAACATGGACTCAAATTTCGTCACTCTGATGGACATGTTGGAGAAGTAACTATTGATCATGCAGGACTGGGCTTACGAAACATACGTATTTTCGAACTTCCCTTCGAGGTTCCGTCTGACTTGTTCGTTGACGCCTTACGCCCATATGGAAGAGTGCTTAGCCACGTTGAGGAAAAATGGTCCTACTTCACGACTTACCCCGTTCTCAATGGGGTGCGTCAAATCAGAATAGAACTGACACAACATGTACCCTCGTACTTGTTCATCGGCGGATGCAGAGCTATAGTCATCTACGATGGACAACCCAAAACATGCTCAGGCTGCGGGAAAGAAGGCCACGTCCGTTCCGAATGTTTGCAGCGGAGGATAGTGCAAGTTCCAAACGGCGAACCCGTACCTCCATCCACGTTGACGCCGCTGCCACTAACGTATGCGGACGCATTTCGAACGGATCCCATCCCGAAGAATGACCAGCTACAGAATCCTGACAGTTTACGGCAACCGACTGCGGCAGAGACCGCCTCCAGTGACAAAACGACGCACACCTCTGCCGCTCCGGCGCCGACGACGCACTTAACCGAGCGGAAAGGATCGGTAGGAGAAATGGAAATTGATCCTGCTGTTGTGCCAACAGCTGCTTTCGTCCCTGAGCACCGGGAGTCACTTCCGCTCTCGGATACGGAGGCGCACACTCGCAAACAACGATCGCCGAAGCGCCACAAGAAACGACGGCTAGCGCCGTCGGATACCTGCTTACTGCAGTCCACGTCAGACGGACTTGGGTGTAACGTCGATACAGTGCATCCGTATGCGCAACGGGAGGTTCTACCTCCCACACAGCAGTACGACGCGAATCATGGTACACAGGGGTTGAATACAGACACACCGGACGGAAAGCCGACGGAAGGAGTCCCTCCACCCACCGCAGCAACGCCACCGCCTTCGGTCAGCCCGGCCGGAGAGACACGACGGGAGCTGGACCTCCAGCACAGGAACTGGGCCGACGAATCCGATACTGACCCCCACATCGACGACACACCCGCAATGGGGAGTGCTGCGTCCACCGGATGTTAACCGCGCAGAAGATGCAGACTGACGCACAGACAGCATGTCACCGGGCAGCAGCACACAAATTAACATAAGCGTACATGTGCGCTTTACGCACTGAGAAACATCGGCAGGCATATCGAACAGCCTCTATTAATATTAATACGATCAGAACGCCCGTCAAATTGCAATTATTACGAGACATTTTGCATGCGTCAGCCGTCGACATCGTTCTGCTGCAGGAAGTATGTGTTGAGAGCTTCCCCGACCTCTATGAGTAAGATACATACATTACACCTACTACCGACGGCGGCAGCGGAACAGCGATACTTCTACGTAGCGGCATAATAGCCGAGGACGTGGTGTACCTGCCGTCAGCGCGAGGACTGGCGCTCACAGTGCTGGGAGTACGGGTCGTTAACATTTACGCACCGTCGGGGTCAGACAGACGGCGCGACCGATCCCGATTTTACGCAGAGGAGATTGCAACACTATTCTTAGGTCGGTATGAACATGTCTTATTTGGAGGCGACTTCAACTGCGTGCTCGCACCAAAAGATCAACACCCACGTTATACTTCATGCCCGGAGCTGCGGCAACTCCTACAGGACATGAATCTCATTGATACATGGGAGAAGATACATGGCGACAGACGTGGATGCACCTACGTCACGAGTCACTCTACAAGTCGTCTAGATCGCATTTACGTAACACGTCGTCTCGAACCTGCGATCCTCGATGCGGAATTGTGGCCTGTCGCCTTTTCAGATCACATAGCATATATATGCACGGTCTCCCTGAGTCGTCAACAAGTGTGGAGGAGTCACAGTGTTTGGAAACTGAAAACAGTACACCTTAGGGAACCTGAGTGCAGACGCTTAGTCGAAGACACTTGGCATGTGTGTGAACGACGCTTCCCGACGACGTTGCAGTGGTGGCTGGAATGCGTTAAGCCTGCATTGCGCCGAGCGTTAATTGCATACGGAAGAGAGCAGATGATGTGGAGGCGATACACGACGGAATTTTATTTCACGATGCTCCGCGAACTTCCTGTACAAGCACCTTCACAGGAGCGTCGTGCCGGTATAAAACGAGCACAGGCCCAAATAATTTCCATAACCCGCCGCCGTCTGGAGGGTGTCGCAATCCGTGCAAAGGCCTTTGAACGAGTCCGTGGAGAATCCCCGTCGATGTATCACGTTATCAGAGAAAAACAACGTAGCCGCAGAACCTTAATATAGACGGTCGTACTGCCAGATGGTCGCCGCATGACAACGCAAAAAGACATTGCCAACGCTTTCGTGGAACACTACGGTCATCTCTATGAAGAAGCGGAACACGATCAGGCAGCCTTTCATGAGGTCCGACGAACGCTCTCCGCGTGTCTCGACGAGTCGGCCAACCTGGAGTTAACAGGTGAAATCACAGTTGACGACGTAATGGAAGCGATTGATAAGGGAGCATCGCACAAATCGCCGGGGCCCGACGGGTTTCCGTTAGAGTTCTATCGTACATTTAAAGATCTCATGATTCCACGATGGACTGCCATGTACTGCGAATTGATGTCTCCCAACGTGCCTCTTCCACCCTCCTTCGTGGAAGGAATGATCATCCCCATCCACAAACCATCTGGCGGCACAGGGATACAGGCCTACCGGCCACTGACCCTTCTTAATTGCGACTACAAGATCTACGCCAGGATACTTGCAGCACGCTTTAAACGCGTAATACGCCAAGTGATTTCACTCGAACAAACCCAGCTAGGAGGAGCTAGCAATATACAAACGGCACTCAGCGACTTCTGCGATGTTATCGCACTGGCTTCAACATGTCGTCTCCGGGGTGTATTGGTATCGACAGACTTCGATCACCCATTTGACAGGCTGAGTCATGCTTATCTCACGGACGTGATGACGAAAATGAAGTTTCCGGAAAGTTTTGTCACCGTCGTCATGAGACTACTCCACGGAGCCACATCCAAAGTGCTCATCCATGGTCGCTTGGTGGGGCCCATCACCATTTCACGATCGTTCAGACAAGGGTGCCCGCTGTCAACGATATTGTAGGCCATCGCTGTCGAGCCGCTGCTTTGCGGGCTCCGGAATCGACTCCAAGGAATGACGATAAGGTTGGTTGGTTGGTTGGTTGGTTGGTTGTTTCGGGGAAGGAGACCAGACAGCGAGGTCATCGGTCTCATCGGATTAGGGAAGGACGGGGAAGGATGTCGGCCGTGCCCTTTGAAAGGAACCATCCCGGCATTTGCCTGGAGCGATTTAGGGAAATCACGGAAAACCTAAATCAGGATGGCCGGACGCGGGATTGAACCGTCGTCCTCCCGAATGCGAGTCCAGTGACTAACCACTGCGCCACCTCGCTCGGTGACGATAAGGCACTACAAGTTTATATGCCGAACATACGCAGATGACCTAGTGTTTTTAGCACGGTCAGGCGACGAGGCAAGAGCGGCCTTGCATTGGATTAATTTGTATTGTATGGCTACGGGAAGTCGCCTCAACATGGCAAAGTCGGGAGCGATGAACATCGGGAGAGGACTCCCGACAGGAAGTGTAGCACCATTACAGCCGATCAACATGATGAAATGCCTAGGAATTATCTTCACTACAGACGTTCAACGCACGGTGGCACTGAGTTACAGACATCTTCTGCAAACAATTCGTGCGAGTGTCCGAAGTCACAGGTTAAGGGCACTGGATATGATACAACGGGTCACCTTTGCCAACACTTATCTAGCCTCTCGCATCCCCCACCTGGCACAAGTTCTTCCTATGCCGGTGGTGTTGGCCCGCCGAATCCTGGCGGCACTAGGATATTTTGTGAGCACAGGTCTGCTTGTTAAGGTAGGATACGAAACCCTCACCCTTCCTCGTAGTCGTGGAGGTCTTGGACTAGTCCACGTACGCGACCGAGCAGTGGCTATTTATGTAACCACAATGATAATATTACGCAAATTTTTTAGGGAGTGCCTTGCTTGATCCCCCAACCAGTTGGGGTGTCCCGGGTAGGAGAATGTAATTATTGTCTATAAGTATCAGAACACGAAAGGACCAGGACAGTGGAGAGGATCCACAAACACACGTGAAGACGTACCCGACATCAACGCGAGGTATGACGGGATTAGCGAGGTACGCGCCTAAAAGAGGAACGTAGACCGTTATTGTTTTGTACTGACAGAAGCAGGATATTTTATATTATTTTTTCACTATTATGTAAAAAAAAGTCCACAAACAAAAACCAAAAAAAATCTGCGCGATAGAATGTCATCCCTAACGGCCCGGGTTCGATTCCCGGCTGGGTCGGAGATTTTTCTCCGCTGGGGGACTGGGTGTTGTCTTGCCCTTATCATCATCATTAAAAAAAAAAAAAGTGGGTAGCGCCATGGCCTCTCACTTTTGCGCGCCGTGTTCGAAACCCGATTATTATTTTTACTTATTTCATTTGATTATAATTTTTTTCATTTATATGCCCATGTTTGTTGAAGGTTATTACACGAATGTTTCTTCTCAATTTAGTAGGCACAAGGGCGTCATATTAATGAAAAAAAAAAGTAACTGGGAGATCCTGTGTTCGAATCCCAGTCCGGCACACATTTTCATTCGTCATCACTGATTCTGAATAAAGTCCCCTTACAGTTGTAACCAATAATTTTTTCCCTTTCTCCACCATTCTCCTTCAGTTTACACAATACAAAAGCTCTGTCCAGGAGGCATACGATTTTTGTGAACTCCGCCTTGCCTGTTTACATTTCTCAATTTTGATTACACGAAACTCTTTTATTATCAACCGCACGAAAAGTGCCTGTTCTTTACACCGTGCTTCAGCCCACAGTCAGTGTGAGCGATCACGAACATTTGTTCCTGTGTACGTCTGAGTACGGTAGAAAAAGCTGAAAACGTCGAGTTTTCATGTGAAATCTGACGTTATCTGTCTGAGGTTGGAAGCAATAGTATGGTATCTTGGTGCAAAGTCACAAAAGAAAATGAGATCTAACATAGCGTGTGACGCTTTCCCCACTACTCATTAAAGTATTTTTGTAAAAAAAAAAAAAAAAAAAAAAAAAGTGGTCAGCGTGACGGATTGCCTTCCTACGAGCCCGGGTTCGATTCCCGGTTGGGTTGGGGATTTTCTCCCCTCAGGGACTGGGTGTTGTTCTATCATACTCACTTTTGCTGGCACGGTAGCTCAGCGTGTTCGGTCAGAGGGCTGTGTGCTCTCTGAAATAAAAAAAAAAAAACTGAGACAAGGAATCAACTATCAACTTGAACTTATGGTCTTGTGACGTCCGCCCAGACCAAACGCAACTAACTATATCGAACAAAATTGAAAAAGAAGGAAAAAAAGGGGTAGTGTCTCTGATTCATAATCAAAATGTTTTCGGTCAAGGGTTCGAAACCCGTCGCTGCTTCGCTACTTAAATTTTGGTTAACTATCAGCATTGGCGGCCGAAAACTTCCGGCATAAGAAGTCACCCTCACTTTGCCAACCGCTTTGGCAAAGAGGGCGTAGGAGCGGGCAGAGGTTCAGGGTACACTCTTGTCCTAGGGGTGGGAAACTGCCCCTAAAGGCGGAAGAATGAGCAATAATCAGCAGCATGAGGATGGATGCAGAAGGCAATGGAAACCACTGTATTAAAGGCACATAATGTGTATCCACAGGACATGTGGCCTGTACTTGAAGAAGTGTCATGATGATCTCTCCATTGGCAAAAGACTCCGGAATATTCCCCCATTCGGATCTCCGGGAAGGGACTGCCAAGTAGGAGGTTACCATGAGAAAAAGATTGAGTAATCAACGAAAGGATAAAGTTCCTTGAGTCGAGGATCGGAATGTCAGAAGCTTGAACATGATAGAGAAACTAGAAAATCTGAAAAGGGAAGTGCAAAGACTCAATCTAGATATAGTAGGGGTCAGTGAAAGAAGTAGAAAGAAGACCACGATTTCTGGTTAGATGAGTATAGAGTGATATCAAAAGCAGCAGAAATGGTATAATTGGGGTATGATTCGTTACGAACAGGAAGGAATGGCAGAGAGTGTGTTACTGTGAACAGTTCAGTAACAGGGTTGTTCTTATCAGAATCGACAGCAAACGAACACCGACATTGATAGTTCACGAATACAAGCCGACGTCACAAGCTGAAGATGAAGAGATAGAGGAACCATATGAGGATGTAGAAAGGGTAATACAGTATGTAAAGGGAGATGAAAATCTGATAGTCATGAGCGACTGGAATGCAGTTGTAGGGGAAGGAATAGTAGAAAAGGTTACAGGAGAATTTGGGCTTGGGACAAGGAATGAGAGAGGCGAAAGACTAACTAAGTTCTGTAACAAGTGTCAGCTAGTAATAGCGAATACCCTGTTCAAGAATCACTAAAGGAGGAGGTATACTTGGAAAAGGCCGGGTGATACGGGACGATTGCAGTTAGATTACATCATGGTCAGACAGAGATTCCGAAATCAGATACTGGATTGTAAGGTGCACCCAGGAGCAGATATAGACTCAGATTACATCATTGTAGTGACGAAGAGTAGGCTGAAGTTTAAGACATTAGTCAAATGGGATTGGAAGTACTAAAGACTGATGAGATACGGTTGAAGTTCTCTAAGGCTATAGATACAGCAATAAGGAATATCTCAGTAGGCAGTACAGTTGAAGAGGAATGGACATCTCTAATAAGGGCCATCACAGAAGTTGGGAAGGAAAACATAGGTACAAAGATTGTAACTGCGAAGAAACCATGGGTAGAGAAGAAATACTTCAGTTGATCAATAAAAGGAGGAAGTACAAAAATGTTCCGGGAAACTAAGGAATACAGAAATACAAGTCGCTGAGGAATGAAATAAACAGGAAGTGCAGGGAAGCCAAGACGAAATGGCTGTAGCAAAAATGTAAAGACATCGAAAAAGAAATTATTGCTGGAAAGGACAGACTCAGCATACAGGAAGGTCAAAACAACCTTCGATGACTTTAAAAGCAAGGGTGACAACATTAAGAGTACAACGGGAATTTCACTATTAAATGCAAAGGAGAGAGCGGATAGGTGGAAAGAATACACTGAACGCCTCTATTACGGGGAAGATTTGTCTGATGTGATAGAAGAAGAACCAGAGTCGATTTAGAGGAGATAGGTGATATAGTATTAGTATCAGAATTTAAAAGAACTTTCGAGGATTTAAGATCAAATAAGGCAGAAGAGAAAGATAACGTTCCATCAGAATTTCTAAAATCATTGGGGGAAATGGCAACAAAACGACTATTCACGTTGGTGTGTAGAAAGTATGAGTCTCGCGTCATACTATCTGACTTTCGGAAAAGCATTATCGACACAGTTTCGAAGACGGCAAGGGCTGACAAGTGCGAGAATTATCGCACAATCAGCTTAGCAGCTCATGCATCAAAGTTGCTTACAAGAATAATATACAGAAGAATGGAAAAAAAATTGAGGATGCCCTAGATGATGATCAGTTTGGCTGACGTTGCGGTTAATAATGGAAGCAAGAGTAAAGAAAAATCAAGACACGTTCATAGAATTTGTAGACAAGAAAAAAGCGTTCGGTAATGTAACGTGCTGCAAGATATTCGACATTCTCAAAAAAGTAGGGGTAAGCTACAGAGAGAGAGACGGGTCATATACAATATGTACAGCCAAGAGGGAATAATAAGAGTGGACGACCAAGAACTAAGTGCTCGTATTAAAAAGGATGTAGGACAAGGATGTAGCCTTTCGCCCCTACTGTTCAATCTGTACATCGAGGAAGCAATGATGGAAATAAAAGCAAAGTTCAGGAGTGGAATTATAATTCAAGGTGAAAGGATAGTAATGATACGATTCGCTGATGACATTGCTATCCTGAGTGAAAGTGAAGGAGAATTACATGACCTGCTGAACGGAATTAACAGTCTAATGAGTAAGTTCAAAAATGTATGTGAAATCTTATGGGACTTAACTGCTAAGGTCATCAGTCCCTAAGCTTACACACTACTTAACCTAAGTTATCCTAAGGACAAATACACACACCCATGCCTGTGGGAGGACTCGAACCTCCGCCGGGACCAGCCGCACAGTCTCTAACGAGTACAGAATATGGATTGAAAGTAAGTCGAAAAAGTCGAAGGTAATGAGAAGTAGTAGAAATGAGAACAGTGAGAAATTAACATTAGGATTGATGGTCACGAAGTAGATGAAGTTAAGGAATTCTGCTACCTAGGCAGTAAAATAACCAATGACGGACGGAGCTAGGAGGATTTCAAAAGCAGACTAGCAATGGCATAAAGGACATTCCTGGCCAAGAGAAGCCTACTAACAGCAAATATCGGTCTTAATTTGAGGACGAAATTTCTGCGAATGTACGTCTGGAGTACAGCATTGTATGGTAGTGAACCATGGAAATGGAAATGAAGTCCCATGCTTCTTTACAGAGCGTAGGGGAACGATGCGGGAGACCCGCACCGCCTTACTAGGCAAGGTCCTAAAGGAGGTGGTTTGCCGTTGCCTTCCTCCGACCGCAATGGGAATGAATGATGATGATGAAGACGACACAACAACACCCAGTCATCTCGAGGCAGGAAAAATTCCTGACCCCGCCGGGAATCGAACCCGGGACCCCGTGCTTGGGAAGCGAAAACGCTACCGCGAGACCACGAGGGTGAACCATGGACTGTGAGAAAACCGGAATAGAAGAGAATCGAAGTATTTGAGATGTAATGCTACAGACAAATGTTGAAAATTAGGTGGACTGATAAGGTAAGGAATGAGGAGGCTCTGCGCAGAATCGGAGAGGAAAGGAAAATGCGGAAAACACTGATAAGGAGAAGGGACAGGATGATAGTACATCTGTTAAAACATGAGGGAAGACTTCCATGGTACTAGGGTGAGCTGTAGACGAAGACAGAGATTGGAATACATTGAGCAAATAAATGAGGACATAGGTTGCAAGTTCTAGTCTGAGATGAAGAAGCTAGCACAGCAGAGGAATTCCTGGTGGGCCGCATCAAACCAGTCAGAAGACTGATGACCAAAAAACAGAAGGTATTCTCCAGTTCGGGTTTATTCGGCTCAGCTTGTACAGCTCTGTCGCCTTTTGTCTGCGGGGAAGTTTTGTATTTCTTGATCCGACGGGGATTCCCCTGGCACAGACATGAAGCACACTACTCAGACATTCACAAATTAACTGATGATTCGTTCAGAAATCAACCTAGAATGTGATCAAAAATGTTCAAAAACCGACAGGGATGCATTTCAAAATCATTTGAATAATCGATAGACCAACGTGCGCTGGATGCTGGGCACTTTGTGTAATGAAGTTTTTTTCTTCAAGGATATGAATGTGGCGCCCTCAGAAATTGCCGCCCAGGGCAGATACCCCGTTTGTCCCCACTCCTTTATCCCCCCCCCCCCCCCCCGCCCACCATGGATCCGGAACTGCCATGTCTTTGCCCATTCTCTACACGTGTGCGTCGACTTTAAGAAACCAGCAAAGTCATTTCGACATGGAGACATCATAGATCAGATAGGAGTAGTTTTATTTGAATGTACCAAATGACCTCACTGTGAATGTCATTGCCCGATTTGCTGCTCATGGACTGTTCAGTGTGTCTGCAATAAATTAGGATACCACTCAAACCATGCATGTGTGTGCCGAGGTTATCAGCAGCCTTACAGGCATTAAAAGAAACTAATGTGGGCCAAAGTAGTAAAATGGGGTCATACACGCAAAGACTACTGGGAAAGACTAAAAATACTGTACAAGAAACTAAAACATAAGTAAAACGAGAAAGGAGCTAAGAGGACGCCACAGGTAATCATCACTGGCTGGTCACTTACGTAATATTGGCTAGCCAGTCACCCTCCGAAACGAATTAAAACTCTCTCCCTAAAATCTAGGTAAAAACATTGGACAGTTCACAAAACTTTAAAACTCTAATCACATTCTTTTGAGTATTACCTAAAACAGAGCACAGATTCGTCAGCAAATAGGCCGTGGCCCGCTGGCCAAAAAATAAAACGCAGTCTAACAAAACGTGGCGCACAGTGATCTGTATGCCACAAGCACCACACAGTGGAGGGTCCTCTCGCCGGAGCAAGAAGCCATAGGGCTGTGGCCTACGCAAAGACGTGTTGTGGGCTTTAAAGAAAACAGAGCTTATTTTCGGTCACTTCCACCGATGCAAGACTCTTGAGCTCAACAGCGAGGAGATAGCATGCAGGGGAATGGCGCACTCAAATACCTGCGGATCTAGACACGCCTTCTTGGCTGTTAGATCTACCCTTTCGTTCTCAACAATGCCGACGTGCCCTCGTACCTAGCAGAAAGCCACCTCCTTCCCCATCCTAGATGGTCTGGACTATTTTATCTGCTGGGTATAAACGTTTCAACGAGTGGAGGGCACTTACAGAATCGGAATACCCAAAAAACTTACCACTGGAAGATCTGCTCCATTGATCTGCGTCAAAGACAGTAAACGCTTGAGGCAGCCGGACCTTGAGGACATAATCCGGGAAAACAATAGAGGAGCCAACAGAATCCTTCTGTTTCGACCCATCCCTATAAACGGCTACATAGTTGTGGTGCTCAGCGAAAATGTCAGAAAATGTCGCATTAAAAACGGAAGAAGAAGTTAAATCTCTCTTGTACCACACCAAATCTAAAATCACTCTAGGCCTCTCTAATAACCATGGCGGTAGGTGGTTTAAACGATGGATTCAGGACCGTACTGGCTCCGCACTGATGGTCTCCTGTACACGTTTCACGGGGATCCCAAATGGCATCGTGGCTCGCGGACGTTTGGAAAAAAGACGTTCCAGAGGCGGATGAGCCACAGTATAGTGTGCGGGGAAAGTTGGAACTGCGAGAAACGTACATGTCTGATGCACCAGGAGGAGCTGCCACCAGATGGTAAGTATCGGTTCCCAGGCCTCAACACAGAAGCTGGGTATTGGGCTGGTTCTATGAGCACCTGAGGCCAGCAGGAGTCCCACATGGTGGAGAGCGTCAATGATCTTCAATAAGAAGGCCTCGCTGATCCATACACTGTGCACCCATAGTCTAGCCATGAATGCACTAAAGCCCGTGCTCTGTCTGCTTCCCAAGACCTGTGTATAAGGCACTTTAAGATATTCAGTGCACTCAGGTTTCTGGCTTTCAGGTCTCTCAGGTGTGGCAACCACGACAATATGAAGTAAAAAATAAGGCGCAGATGCCGCACTGAATCTCTAAAATTTAGGATTGTGCCCTCACATGCAAGGCAGGTAATTTAAAAATTCTATGAGAATGATTAAAATGAACACGCACGCACTTATCTGCAGAAAACTAAAAACCTGTTTTTGCAGCTTACTCCTCTAACCTCCGCACTGTAAGTCGCAACTGACGGCTTGCTGATGCAGTACTGGAGGAGGAACAGAAAACAGCAAAATCGTCCCAAAATAAAGAACACTTCTTACCATAGACGTGATACTGTTGATGGGTACGGCAACACTTAAAACACTGCTCTGAGGGACAACATTCTTGTGTTCAAAACGATCTGACAGAGAATCTCCAACTCGGGTTCCAAAATAGCATTGAGACAGGAAAGACCAGATGAAGATAGAGAGGAGGCCACTAAAGCCCCATTCGTGCAGTTGAGCAACAATACAGTTTCGCGAAGTAGTATCGCATACCTTACTAATATCGAAGAACATTCCAATGCAGTGATGTCTGCGTAGGGTAGCCTGCTGAATAGCCGCCTATAATAGGGTCAGGTTGTGGACAGTGGGCTGAAATCTTCATAATCTACACTGAGAGTGGCTAAGGAAGTGCCTGGTCTCTAACAGCCAGACCAGACGACGATTAACCATTCGCTCCAGGTTCTTTCCTATACAGCTCGTTAAGGCGATACTCCGGTAATTACTGCGACATGTGGGATCCTTTCCTGGTTTGATGAGAGGTATCAAAATTGCCCTTCGTCACGAGTTGGGGAAGCTACCCGTCTGCCATATAAGATTAAAACATTCAAGAAAGATTTCTTTCGACGCTCCTGGCAAATGTCTAAGCATGCAGTACCGGATCTGGTGATTACCAGGAGTAGTGTCACGTGTCTCAGACAAGGCTGTTTCCAGCTCCAACATGGAGAAAGGGTAGTTGTAAGTGTCGGAATCGTTGGAACTAAAGTCCAATTTTCTCCTCTCTGTAGTCACACGCCGGCCGAAGTGGCCGAGCGGTTTTAGGCGCTTCAGTCTGGAGCCGCGAGACCACTGCGGTCGCAGGTTCGGATCCTGCCTCAGGCATGGATGTGTGTAATGTCCTTAGGTTAGTTAGGATTCATTTCACAATTCCTGGAAGGCTGACTCTTTCGGCCATATACTTAAATGAGAGCTAAATGCTCGTTAACTCATAACATCGAGCTCACCACCAGCACTGTGAGGTGTTTCATCCGCAGCGTAGTTCAGATGGTTGTGGTAATGTCATGTTTTTGGGGTGTTTCTGTGCCACGACTTGGAGTAACTCATTCAGGTTACCATGACGATGAAGTGGATGTTTATTTCAACGTTCTCGGTGCCATTTTTTCTACTTCTTCAAATGTATGATGAGGACTCAAACGTCTTCCCAGATGATGTTTGCTGTGTTCATGGGACTACGTGCCTTCGTTTGTGGTTGGACCAAATATTCAGGCACTATACAGCAACTCGACTACCTCACTAAACGATCCGACCTTAAACCTACTTAAAATAGTGAACCTATTTGGAAAAGCTGGTAGAATTTAGCAATCAACATCTTGCAATTTTGCTAGAGACACGAAAATTTCGCGAAAAAGATAGCAGTGGGACAAAGTTCACATGGACCCGCTCTGCATTGTTACCAAATTTATTCAAGATGGCGGATCCAAAAGGGCGGCTAAAGATGTGCCAATGTCTCACTGACGTCATGACAGGAAATTCAAATTTTGGTGGGAAAATAGCTCAGTCATGCTACCTCCCGTAACCTAATTAGACCCCTCTCCCCATTATCCACTCTCCCCCTCCCCTTCCTGCCCTCCCATCTGAGAAAATGGGCAGGAAAAAGATTCAATCTGTCCTGAGCTGTCGGAAGGATGTGTAATAGGATGACCAGAGTGGGTGACGTGGTGGGGGTTGTAGGGCATGGCTGGGTATAAGAACGTGGCTGTTTTTATCAATCTTCCTCTTAATCAAAATATCCACGGGTATGCTGCCGGTCTATAGTGTCCAACGGGCACAATATTTCGGCGATCAAACATGTCGCCATCATCAGGTGAACTGACGGACTGAGCTCCTGTGAACGTGCCGGCACGGAGATCCGTACGCTATGGCTGCTCAGAGGGAACTGGGTTCGGTCGCGGCGGCGGCCGATTTAAATACCCTCCGCCCGCGGCGCGCTCCCTCCGCCGTCCGCGCCCAGCGCCACGGTCGCGCGGTGGAACAGATTGCGACGGCGTCTGAGATGACGTCGGTGTGATGGCTCTGTCCACCGTGGTCGTCACAACTATACGTCTGCTCGATTTACTCTTGATTAACCCGATCGCTGGTTCCCAAGCCTTGCTAAGATTATAGCCACAGTCCCGGTTTATGAGGTCGTCATTGGTGCGAATTTCGATGGCCTCTCTAACAACGCTGTCCCAGTATCTCGACGTCTGTACCAGAATCCTCGTGCGGTCATACTCCATGGCGTGATTTTCCGACAAACAATGTTCAGCGACCGCCGACTTGCTCGGATACATCAGTCGAGTGTGCCTCTGGTGTTCACGGCATCGATCCTCGACGGTACGCATCGTCTGACCAATATACGACTTGCCACATTGACACGGAATCTGGTACACGCCGGCCTTCCTCAAACCGAGGTCATCTTTGGCGCTCCCCACTAGTGCACGAGTTTTATTTGGAGGACAAAACACAGTTCCGACCCGGTGTTTCCTCAGAATGCGGGCGATTTTCCCCGAGAGTGCGCCTGTGTATGGAATAAATGCAGTGCCTACCTCCTCCCTCGTGACTTCATCCATCTCATCAGGTTGTGCTGCAGTGGTTGGGCGGAGAGCACGTTGAATCTGCCACTCTGAGTACCCATTTTTTCGAAATACAGTTCTCAGATGTTCCAATTCCTGGGGTAGGCTCTCTGCGTCGGAGATAGTGCGCGCTTATGTACTAGAGTTTTAAGTACCCCATTCCTCTGTGAAGGGTGGTGGCAGCTGTCTGCATGCAAATACAGATCAGTGTGCGTAGCCTTCCGATACACCCCATGACCTAGGGTGCCGTCAGCCCTTCTCTTGACCAAGACGTCAAGGAAAGGTAATTTACCCTCCGTTTCAGTCTCCATAGTGAATTTGATGTTGGGGTGTATGGAGTTTAGATGTGTAAGGAAGTCAAGGAGTTTATCCATACCATGTGGCCAGATGACGAACGTGTCGTCCACGTAACGGAAAAAGCAAGTAGGTTTCCATACGGATGACGACAGGGCTTCCTCCTCGAAGTTCTCCATGTACAAATTCGCTACCACCGGTGAGAGTGGGCTACCCATGGCGACTCCCTCCGTTTGCTCGTAGTATTCTCCATTAAAAAGAAAATACGTGGAAGTCAAGACATGCCTAAAAAGTTCAGTGGTCTTCTCATCAAACTTCTGACTAATCAATTCTAGTGATTCTCGCAGGGGTACCCTCGTAAACAAGGAAACGACATCAAAACTCACCATGATATCTGACTCATCCAACCTGAAGCTATCAAGGCGTTTAACAAAATCCACGGAATTACGGATGTGATGAGGGCATTTACCCACATAAGGACTTAATATTCCCGTCAGGTATTTGGCCAACAAATATGTAGGTGCCCTGATGTTGCTGACAATGGGGCGTAATGGTACCCCCTCTTTGTGAACCTTCGGGAGTCCATATAGTCTAGGCGGTACCGGACCTTGGGGTAACAATTTCTTAGCGTCACCCTCCGGTAAATCTGCGTCTTTGAGAAGCGCCCTCGTCTTGTTCTCCACCTTCTTTGTAGGGTCAACGCTGATCTTCCGGTAGGACTCGTCATTTAGCAGGCTCTGCATCTTATCAGTGTAGTCCTTATGGGAGACAACAACTGTAGCATTGCCTTTGTCAGCTGGTAAGACAACAATTTCAGAGCGCTCCCTCAGATCACGAATGGCCGCCCTCTCTTTACTGCTGATATTTGACTTCATCGGCTTGGATTTCGTCAACGCACGACAAGTTTCACGACGTATTTCCTCGGCTGATTCTGGCGGAAGTCGAGCTGCAACCTGTTCAACAGCACTAACAATTTCTGCGACCGGAGTGAACTTGGGGGTGGGAGCGAAGTTGAGACCTCTCTTCAAAACCGAGACCGCATCATCACTCAACACCATGCCACTCAAATTGATGACAGTCTTGCACGGAACCTGCAGGGGTGGTTTGTCAAGGAGACGTGAGAACTTAGCTGTTTGACGTCCTGTAGCCTTCTTATGGGTGGAATCAGCTGACACCCAGGTGACACCATCAATCCAATCCCAGGAACAAGAAGTGAACTTACTAGCCAGTTGCAAATGTAGTTTGAGTAATTCCTGTGAGATAAACTCAAGGCTCCGGCGGGTGAATTGCACTCTCTCACGTACCAATGCGAGGCTGGCTCATTTCTTGATTCTTTTAGCTGCTGCAGAATCGATGTGATGCATAACCTTAGCAAAATTTGGAACAACATTCTCGGAACGACATCTCTTTAGAAAGGCAAGAGTACTTAGCAAACGACATCTACGGTGGCGCAACTTTTCAAATTTCTTCATGCTGCGATACATCTCCTCCCCGTAAAGGTGTATGATGTGATTCTTGAGTTTCTCCCGGCGTATTTGATAATCAAAATATCCACGGGTATGCTGCCGGTCTATAGTGTCCAACGGGCACAATATTTCGGCGATCAAACATGTCGCCATCATCAGGTGAACTGACGGACTGAGCTCCTGTGAACGTGCCGGCACGGAGATCCGTACGCTATGGCTGCTCAGAGGGAACTGGGTTCGGTCGCGGCGGCGGCCGATTTAAATACCCTCCGCCCGCGGCGCGCTCCCTCCGCCGTCCGCGCCCAGCGCCACGGTCGCGCGGTGGAACAGATTGCGACGGCGTCTGAGATGACGTCGGTGTGATGGCTCTGTCCGCCGTGGTCGTCACAACTATACGTCTGCTCGATTTACTCTTGATTAACCCGATCGCTGGTTCCCAAGCCTTGCTAAGATTATAGCCACAGTCCCGGTTTATGAGGTCGTCATTGGTGCGAATTTCGATGGCCTCTCTAACAACGCTGTCCCAGTATCTCGACGTCTGTACCAGAATCCTCGTGCGGTCATACTCCATGGCGTGATTTTCCGACAAACAATGTTCAGCGACCGCCGACTTGCTCGGATACATCAGTCGAGTGTGCCTCTGGTGTTCACGGCATCGATCCTCGACGGTACGCATCGTCTGACCAATATACGACTTGCCACATTGACACGGAATCTGGTACACGCCGGCCTTCCTCAAACCGAGGTCATCTTTGGCGCTCCCCACTAGTGCACGAGTTTTATTTGGAGGACAAAACACAGTTCCGACCCGGTGTTTCTTCAGAATGCGGGCGATTTTCCCCGAGAGTGCGCCTGTGTATGGAATAAATGCAGTGCCTACCTCCTCCCTCGTGACTTCATCCATCTCATCAGGTTGTGCTGCAGTGGTTGGGCGGAGAGCACGTTGAATCTGCCACTCTGAGTACCCATTTTTTCGAAATACAGTTCTCAGATGTTCCAATTCCTGGGGTAGACTCTCTGCGTCGGAGATAGTGCGCGCCCTATGTACTAGAGTTTTAAGTACCCCATTCCTCTGTGAAGGGTGGTGGCAGCTGTCTGCATGCAAATACAGATCAGTGTGCGTAGCCTTCCGATACACCCCATGACCTAGGGTGCCGTCAGCCCTTCTCTTGACCAAGACGTCAAGGAAAGGTAATTTACCCTCCGTTTCAGTCTCCATAGTGAATTTGATGTTGGGGTGTATGGAGTTTAGATGTGTAAGGAAGTCAAGGAGTTTATCCATACCATGTGGCCAGATGACGAACGTGTCGTCCACGTAACGGAAAAAGCAAGTAGGTTTCCATACGGATGACGACAGGGCTTCCTCCTCGAAGTTCTCCATGTACAAATTCGCTACCACCGGTGAGAGTGGGCTACCCATGGCGACTCCCTCCGTTTGCTCGTAGTATTCTCCATTAAAAAGAAAATACGTGGAAGTCAAGACATGCCTAAAAAGTTCAGTGGTCTTCTCATCAAACTTCTGACTAATCAATTCTAGTGACTCTCGCAGGGGTACCCTCGTAAACAAGGAAACGACATCAAAACTCACCATGATATCTGACTCATCCAACCTGAAGCTATCAAGGCGTTTAACAAAATCCACGGAATTACGGATGTGATGAGGGCATTTACCCACATAAGGACTTAATATTCCCGTCAGGTATTTGGCCAACAAATATGTAGGTGCCCTGATGTTGCTGACAATGGGGCGTAATGGTACCCCCTCTTTGTGAACCTTCGGGAGTCCATATAGTCTAGGCGGTACCGGACCTTGGGGTAACAATTTCTTAGCGTCACCCTCCGGTAAATCTGCGTCTTTGAGAAGCGCCCTCGTCTTGTTCTCCACCTTCTTTGTAGGGTCAACGCTGATTGGAACATCTGAGAACTGTATTTCGAAAAAATGGGTACTCAGAGTGGCAGATTCAACGTGCTCTCCGCCCAACCACTGCAGCACAACCTGATGAGATGGATGAAGTCACGAGGGAGGAGGTAGGCACTGCATTTATTCCATACACAGGCGCACTCTCGGGGAAAATCGCCCGCATTCTGAAGAAACACCGGGTCGGAACTGTGTTTTGTCCTCCAAATAAAACTCGTGCACTAGTGGGGAGCGCCAAAGATGACCTCGGTTTGAGGAAGGCCGGCGTGTATCAGATTCCGTGTCAATGTGGCAAGTCGTATATTGGTCAGACGATGCGTACCGTCGAGGATCGATGCCGTGAACACCAGAGGCACACTCGACTGATGTATCCGAGCAAGTCGGCGGTCGCTGAACATTGTTTGTCGGAAAATCACGCCATGGAGTATGACCGCACGAGGATTCTGGTACAGACGTCGAGATACTGGGACAGCGTTGTTAGAGAGGCCATCGAAATTCGCACCAATGACGACCTCATAAACCGGGACTGTGGCTATAATCTTAGCAAGGCTTGGGAACCAGCGATCGGGTTAATCAAGAGTAAATCGAGCAGACGTATAGTTGTGACGACCACGGCGGACAGAGCCATCACACCGACGTCATCTCAGACGCCGTCGCAATCTGTTCCACCGCGCGACCGTGGCGCTGGGCGCGGACGGCGGAGGGAGCGCGCCGCGGGCGGAGGGTATTTAAATCGGCCGCCGCCGCGACCGAACCCAGTTCCCTCTGAGCAGCCATAGCGTACGGATCTCCGTGCCGGCACGTTCACAGGAGCTCAGTCCGTCAGTTCACCTGATGATGGCGACATGTTTGATCGCCGAAATATTGTGCCCGTTGGACACTATAGACCGGCAGCATACCCGTGGATATTTTGATTATCAAATACGCCGGGAGAAACTCAAGAATCACATCATACACCTTTACGGGGAGGAGATGTATCGCAGCATGAAGAAATTTGAAAAGTTGCGCCACCGTAGATGTCGTTTGCTAAGTACTCTTGCCTTTCTAAAGAGATGTCGTTCCGAGAATGTTGTTCCAAATTTTGCTAAGGTTATGCATCACATCGATTCTGCAGCAGCTAAAAGAATCAAGAAACGAGCCAGCCTCGCATTGGTACGTGAGAGAGTGCAATTCACCCGCCGGAGCCTTGAGTTTATCTCACAGGAATTACTCAAACTACATTTGCAACTGGCTAGTAAGTTCACTTCTTGTTCCTGGGATTGGATTGATGGTGTCACCTGGGTGTCAGCTGATTCCACCCATAAGAAGGCTACAGGACGTCAAACAGCTAAGTTCTCACGTCTCCTTGACAAACCACCCCTGCAGGTTCCGTGCAAGACTGTCATCAATTTGAGTGGCATGGTGTTGAGTGATGATGCGGTCTCGGTTTTGCAGAGAGGTCTCAACTTCGCTCCCACCCCCAAGTTCACTCCGGTCGCAGAAATTGTTAGTGCTGTTGAACAGGTTGCAGCTCGACTTCCGCCAGAATCAGCCGAGGAAATACGTCGTGAAACTTGTCGTGCGTTGACGAAATCCAAGCCGATTAAGTCAAATATCAGCAGTAAAGAGAGGGCGGCCATTCGTGATCTGAGGGAGCGCTCTGAAATTGTTGTCTTACCAGCTGACAAAGGCAATGCTACAGTTGTTGTCTCCCATAAGGACTACACTGATAAGATGCAGAGCCTGGTAAATGACGATTCCTACCGGAAGGTCAGCGTTGACCCTACAAAGAAGGTGGAGAACAAGACGAGGGCGCTTCTCAAAGACGCAGATTTACCGGAGGGTGACGCTAAGAAATTGTTACCCCAAGGTCCGGTACCGCCTAGACTATATGGACTCCCGAAGGTTCACAAAGAGGGGGTACCATTACGCCCCATTGTCAGCAACATCAGGGCACCTACATATTTGTTGGCCAAATACCTGACGGGAATATTAAGTCCTTATGTGGGTAAATGCCCTCATCACATCCGTAATTCCGTGGATTTTGTTAAACGCCTTGATAGCTTCAGGTTGGATGAGTCAGATATCATGGTGAGTTTTGATGTCGTTTCCTTGTTTACGAGGGTACCCCTGCGAGAGTCACTAGAATTGATTAGTCAGAAGTTTGATGAGAAGACCACTGAACTTTTTAGGCATGTCTTGACTTCCACGTATTTTCTTTTTAATGGAGAATACTACGAGCAAACGGAGGGAGTCGCCATGGGTAGCCGACTCTCACCGGTGGTAGCGAATTTGTACATGGAGAACTTCGAGGAGGAAGCCCTGTCGTCATCCGTATGGAAACCTACTTGCTTTTTCCGTTACGTGGACGACACGTTCGTCATCTGGCCACATGGTATGGATAAACTCCTTGACTTCCTTACACATCTAAACTCCATACACCCCAACATCAAATTCACTATGGAGACTGAAACGGAGGGTAAATTACCTTTCCTTGACGTCTTGGTCAAGAGAAGGGCTGACGGCACCCTAGGTCATGGGGTGTATCGGAAGGCTACGCACACTGATCTGTATTTGCATGCAGACAGCTGCCACCACCCTTCACAGAGGAATGGGGTACTTAAAACTCTAGTACATAGGGCGCGCACTATCTCCGACGCAGAGAGTCTACCCCAGGAATTGGAACATCTGAGAACTGTATTTCGAAAAAATGGGTACTCAGAGTGGCAGATTCAACGTGCTCTCCGCCCAACCACTGCAGCACAACCTGATGAGATGGATGAAGTCACGAGGGAGGAGGTAGGCACTGCATTTATTCCATACACAGGCGCACTCTCGGGGAAAATCGCCCGCATTCTGAAGAAACACCGGGTCGGAACTGTGTTTTGTCCTCCAAATAAAACTCGTGCACTAGTGGGGAGCGCCAAAGATGACCTCGGTTTGAGGAAGGCCGGCGTGTACCAGATTCCGTGTCAATGTGGCAAGTCGTATATTGGTCAGACGATGCGTACCGTCGAGGATCGATGCCGTGAACACCAGAGGCACACTCGACTGATGTATCCGAGCAAGTCGGCGGTCGCTGAACATTGTTTGTCGGAAAATCACGCCATGGAGTATGACCGCACGAGGATTCTGGTACAGACGTCGAGATACTGGGACAGCGTTGTTAGAGAGGCCATCGAAATTCGCACCAATGACGACCTCATAAACCGGGACTGTGGCTATAATCTTAGCAAGGCTTGGGAACCAGCGATCGGGTTAATCAAGAGTAAATCGAGCAGACGTATAGTTGTGACGACCACGGCGGACAGAGCCATCACACCGACGTCATCTCAGACGCCGTCGCAATCTGTTCCACCGCGCGACCGTGGCGCTGGGCGCGGACGGCGGAGGGAGCGCGCCGCGGGCGGAGGGTATTTAAATCGGCCGCCGCCGCGACCGAACCCAGTTCCCTCTGAGCAGCCATAGCGTACGGATCTCCGTGCCGGCACGTTCACAGGAGCTCAGTCCGTCAGTTCACCTGATGATGGCGACATGTTTGATCGCCGAAATATTGTGCCCGTTGGACACTATAGACCGGCAGCATACCCGTGGATATTTTGATTATCAAATACGCCGGGAGAAACTCAAGAATCACATCATACACCTTTACGGGGAGGAGATGTATCGCAGCATGAAGAAATTTGAAAAGTTGCGCCACCGTAGATGTCGTTTGCTAAGTACTCTTGCCTTTCTAAAGAGATGTCGTTCCGAGAATGTTGTTCCAAATTTTGCTAAGGTTATGCATCACATCGATTCTGCAGCAGCTAAAAGAATCAAGAAACGAGCCAGCCTCGCATTGGTACGTGAGAGAGTGCAATTCACCCGCCGGAGCCTTGAGTTTATCTCACAGGAATTACTCAAACTACATTTGCAACTGGCTAGTAAGTTCACTTCTTGTTCCTGGGATTGGATTGATGGTGTCACCTGGGTGTCAGCTGATTCCACCCATAAGAAGGCTACAGGACGTCAAACAGCTAAGTTCTCACGTCTCCTTGACAAACCACCCCTGCAGGTTCCGTGCAAGACTGTCATCAATTTGAGTGGCATGGTGTTGAGTGATGATGCGGTCTCGGTTTTGAAGAGAGGTCTCAACTTCGCTCCCACCCCCAAGTTCACTCCGGTCGCAGAAATTGTTAGTGCTGTTGAACAGGTTGCAGCTCGACTTCCGCCAGAATCAGCCGAGGAAATACGTCGTGAAACTTGTCGTGCGTTGACGAAATCCAAGCCGATGAAGTCAAATATCAGCAGTAAAGAGAGGGCGGCCATTCGTGATCTGAGGGAGCGCTCTGAAATTGTTGTCTTACCAGCTGACAAAGGCAATGCTACAGTTGTTGTCTCCCATAAGGACTACACTGATAAGATGCAGAGCCTGCTAAATGACGATTCCTACCGGAAGATCAGCGTTGACCCTACAAAGAAGGTGGAGAACAAGACGAGGGCGCTTCTCAAAGACGCAGATTTACCGGAGGGTGACGCTAAGAAATTGTTACCCCAAGGTCCGGTACCGCCTAGACTATATGGACTCCCGAAGGTTCACAAAGAGGGGGTACCATTACGCCCCATTGTCAGCAACATCAGGGCACCTACATATTTGTTGGCCAAATACCTGACGGGAATATTAAGTCCTTATGTGGGTAAATGCCCTCATCACATCCGTAATTCCGTGGATTTTGTTAAACGCCTTGATAGCTTCAGGTTGGATGAGTCAGATATCATGGTGAGTTTTGATGTCGTTTCCTTGTTTACGAGGGTACCCCTGCGAGAGTCACTAGAATTGATTAGTCAGAAGTTTGATGAGAAGACCACTGAACTTTTTAGGCATGTCTTGACTTCCACGTATTTTCTTTTTAATGGAGAATACTACGAGCAAACGGAGGGAGTCGCCATGGGTAGCCCACTCTCACCGGTGGTAGCGAATTTGTACATGGAGAACTTCGAGGAGGAAGCCCTGTCGTCATCCGTATGGAAACCTACTTGCTTTTTCCGTTACGTGGACGACACGTTCGTCATCTGACCACATGGTATGGATAAACTCCTTGACTTCCTTTCACATCTAAACTCCATACACCCCAACATCAAATTCACTATAGAGACTGAAACGGAGGGTAAATTACCTTTCCTTGACGTCTTGGTCAAGAGAAGGGCTGACGGCACCCTAGGTCATGGGGTGTATCGGAAGGCTACGCACACTGATCTGTATTTGCATGCAGACAGCTGCCACCACCCTTCACAGAGGAATGGGGTACTTAAAACTCTAGTACATAGGGCGCGCACTATCTCCGACGCAGAGAGCCTACCCCAGGAATTGGAACATCTGAGAACTGTATTTCGAAAAAATGGGTACTCAGAGTGGCAGATTCAACGTGCTCTCCGCCCAACCACTGCAGCACAACCTGATGAGATGGATGAAGTCACGAGGGAGGAGGTAGGCACTGCATTTATTCCATACACAGGCGCACTCTCGGGGAAAATCGCCCGCATTCTGAAGAAACACCGGGTCGGAACTGTGTTTTGTCCTCCAAATAAAACTCGTGCACTATTGGGGAGCGCCAAAGATGACCTCGGTTTGAGGAAGGCCGGCGTGTACCAGATTCCGTGTCAATGTGGCAAGTCGTATATTGGTCAGACGATGCGTACCGTCGAGGATCGATGCCGTGAACACCAGAGGCACACTCGACTGATGTATCCGAGCAAGTCGGCGGTCGCTGAACATTGTTTGTCGGAAAATCACGCCATGGAGTATGACCGCACGAGGATTCTGGTACAGACGTCGAGATACTGGGACAGCGTTGTTAGAGAGGCCATCGAAATTCGCACCAATGACGACCTCATAAACCGGGACTGTGGCTATAATCTTAGCAAGGCTTGGGAACCAGCGATCGGGTTAATCAAGAGTAAATCGAGCAGACGTATAGTTGTGACGACCACGGCGGACAGAGCCATCACACCGACGTCATCTCAGACGCCGTCGCAATCTGTTCCACCGCGCGACCGTGGCGCTGGGCGCGGACGGCGGAGGGAGCGCGCCGCGGGCGGAGGGTATTTAAATCGGCCGCCGCCGCGACCGAACCCAGTTCCCTCTGAGCAGCCATAGCGTACGGATCTCCGTGCCGGCACGTTCACAGGAGCTCAGTCCGTCAGTTCACCTGATGATGGCGACATGTTTGATCGCCGAAATATTGTGCCCGTTGGACACTATAGACCGGCAGCATACCCGTGGATATTTTGATTATCAAATACGCCGGGAGAAACTCAAGAATCAAATCTTCCTCTTTATTGTTGGTTCTTCCAATACATTTTCCGGTAGCTCAGCCCCACTGCTCGTGTGGTGGTGGAGACATGCTGATGCACGCAGCCTGGGGAACGTGACTCTGTGCTCGGTCAGCGGCTGTGCAGGTGGTAGGATGTTAGCGGTACGAGGCCCGGCCTAGCCAGCCTCCTGCAGATGCGGCGGCTCGTGACGGCGCCAGGAGTCGCCGGAGCAGTAGCAGGCAACGCCCTCCGCCGGCCGGTCCTCGGGGACAGCATCACAGATGACAACAACGTAACAGCGACCGAACGCCCAATTGGTCGAACCGAATGCCGACGCCCACCTCTGATGCCCTTAAATAGTGCAGACCGGTGCTGAATCCGCCGGTTACGCGGCGCCATGGGTATTAGGAGGAGGAGATTAGTGTTTAACGTCCCGTCGACAACGAGGTCATTAGAGACGGAGCGCAAGCTCGGGTGAGGGAAGGATGGGGAATGAAATCGGCCGTGCCCTTTCAAAGGAACCATCCCGGCATTTGCCTGAAGCGATTTAGGGAAATCACGGAAAACCTAAATCAGGATGGCCGGAGACGGGATTCAACCGTCGTCCTCCCGAATGCGAGTCCAGTGTGCTAACCACTGCGCCACCTCGCTCGGTTCCATGGTTATTAGAAGGTTCTCGATGAGTTGGCTAATGCAACCGCGCCACACGCGGCCCGCGCCTGCGTAATTCTGCTAATGCTGCGTTCTGGCTGTTGATGGCCGCCGCGCACTTACACACATACCGGCGCTCGTTGCAAAACTGTGTCACCTGCATAACGTGCTGACCAGCCTTCGTCCGCCGTCTGCTGTGAGGCTGGCGCATCGCGCATTGAAACACACTAAATCATAAATCGCACCATATTTCCTAAAAATAACCCCTTGTCGTCTACAGATGGACAAAAGTCTTCGTTTTCTATGCAGTGCAATATATTGTTTATTTAAACAATTTGAGTTGCCATTAATTGAGCACTATACAGTAACACTATCCTGCATTCACCTTGTGGTCCGGAGACCAACTGACCTAGCTCACAGGTTCTAGGCGCGCAGTCCGGAACCGCGCGACTGCTACGGTCGCAGGTTCCAATTCTGCCTCGGGCATGGATGTGTGTGATGTCCTTAGGTTAGTTAGGTTTAAGTAGTTCTAAGTTCTAGGGGACTGATGACCACAGATGTTAAGTCCCATAGTGCTCAGAGCCATTTGAACCAATTTTGAACCTAGCTCACAACATCACCACCAGTGGGTGCTGTGGGCCCTCCCTCTTCTCTGTGTGTGTGAAATCTTATGGGACTTAACTGCTAAGGTCATCAGTCCCTAAGCATACACACAACCTAAGTTATCCTAAGGATAAACACATACACCCATGCCCGAGGGAGGACTCGAACCTCCGCCAGGACCAGCCGCACAGTCCATGAGTGCAGCTCCCCCTTCTCTCCTGTGACGTAATCTGAGATGGCAGTGCAGAAAAAAATGGCGGGAAATTCTCTCAGTCTGTGCCGAGCTGTTGGGGTGGGAGGACCTCACGACAGTAGGTTAATATAGCGTGCGCAAGGCTGTTGACACAGTTCTCTTAAGAATATTGTTTATTTATTTCTGAACTCAAAATACACCTCGAAATTGACGCTAGTGTTTAAACAATTTAGATGATATTAAACAATTGTGATATCTTTTTATTCGGATAGCGAAAGGAATCGCGTAATTACACTGTCACAGATCGCGCTGAACTTTATGAAAGACTTCGTCGCGCACGATCCGTGCACTAGAGACGCGGCCGCCTTAAGGAGGCGCGCTCTGGGCTGCTCCCCACTGAGCACCGGGCACTGGCAACCGCAGGGGCCGCGCTAAGCACATCCTGGCACGCGGATATCCCTTGTCATTGAGCACGAGCTGCTTCATGAGTTATTAAATCCAACTGGGTCTCTAAATACACTTTCAACAGTAGTTTGCTTACATTTTGCGATGTAATCACACTTTTTATTCCGAGGAATCGCGGCTGGTTCTGGCACGCTTGTGAAACCTCCCAGTCCTCGAGCAGCCTTCCTCCCTGAGAAACTTCGGGCACTCTTCTGGGATATAGATCCCGAAACCGATATCAACTGCAATATCCTATTTTACACTGCAAAACGACGATATTTGAAAGTCTAAATAAATATCTCTATAACTCTAAAAAGGACGCTCACCTCTTTTCGAGTTTTAGCTGGTTCTTTGAAGACACTGCCAGAGAGAGAAAAATTTCTGAGTCCTATAGCTGCTGTGGTGTTCGTCACTTTGCTGAGACGCTGAGTGGGCACAGTTTATATTTGCTGCTGTAGTCGTCGATGTTAAAGCTCTTATTTTTGTATTTTTCTCACTTCTCGAAGCACACTGGTGTCTAACCACAGACGGGAAAATCAAAACAATTACGTATCTAAAAGTTCATGACATATTTCGAACCCCACAACAGATCGTGAAAAGAAAGAACAAATAGAAACTGAATTCGAAGATCTGTCCTACAGACGAGCAAAATGGCTGGAATTTTCCGTGAATTTTCGCTGTCGTTCAACAGCTGATCTGGAGATGCTCTAAACCCACAACGAGAGCTAGAGGACAGCATCCCACCTGTCCAAACCAGAGGGGGGGGGGGGGGGGGTGATCTACTAGGGATTGTCTCTGAACACACGAACAAAGGAGAGATCACGTGACTCTCACAAGGGAACCTCCCCATCGCACCCCCCTCAGATTTAGTTATAATTTGGCACAGTGGATAGGCCTTGAAAAACTGAACACAGATCAATCGAGAAAACAGGAAGAAGTTGTGTGGAACTATGAAAAAATAAGCAAAATATACAAACAGAGTAGTCCATGCGCAAGATAGGCCACAGCAAGGAGAGCGTGAGCTAAGGAGTGCCGCGGTCCCGGGGTTAGCGTGAGCAGCAGCGAACCGAAAGGTCCTTAGTTCAAGTCTTCCCTCGAGTGAAAAATTTATTGTCTATATTTTCGCAAAGTTATGATCTGTCCGTTCGTTGATTGACGTCTCTGTTCATTGTAATAAGTTTAGTGTCTGCGTTCTGCGACCGCACCGCAAAACCGTGCGATTAGTAGACGAAAGGACGTGCCTCTCCAATGGGAACCGAAAACATTTGGTCGCATGGTCGTAGGTCAGCCGATTCGTCCACAGGAAAACACGTCTGATATATTCTATACGTCATGTGCGTCACATGACAGGAATATGTTATCGACCCACCTGTCCTGTACACCTGGCGAATGGGTAAAAAGATTCTTCTACCTTGCCCGATTTAGGTTTTCTTGTGGATGTGATAATCACTCCCAAAAAGTGATGAAAGCATAAGTTTTTGTCACATAAACTGCAACAAATGAATGCAATAGTTTCACAGTCGCACAGTTTTCCCTGTGCTCTGTCTAACGTTTTCAAATTTTTCCGTGTGTAGACCGTCAAATCCTGCATTTGTCCAAGCAAATCTGAACATGTCCTGGAATTTAGGAGAGCGAAGTTGATTATGTGTGAGTAGACTTGAACCAAGGACCTCTCGTTCCGCAGCTGCTCACGCTAACCACGGGACCATGGCGCTCCTGAGCTCACACTATCTTTGATGTTGTCTATCTTCCACATGGACTACTCTGTTTGAATATTTTGCTTTTTTTTCATAGTTCCACACAACTTCTTCCTGTTTTCTCGATTGATCTGTGTTCAGTTTTTCAAGGCCTATGAACTGTGCCAGCTTATAACTAAATCTGAGGGGGGTGCGATGGGGAGGTTCCCTTGCCAGACATCATGGAACTTTGCTTAGATATCTTGCCCATGTCTTGTTCGAACCAGTCTGTAGAGGATCCTAAGCGTCGCATAAAGGGTGTCTTGTGACTATCTGACGTCATGGAGTTTCCTGTGAATGTAGCATTCTGGTTGGTTCTTACTGAATTTACTCGCCATTGTGGGAGTACTGTCCGCCATTATCTGCAGATGGACAAATTACTAGAATTTCAGCGGTAAACTATTTTGTACATATCGAAACAGATACAGCAGTCATATTTAGAAACTACTGCCATAGACACTTCTTCAATTACACTGCTCTGCTACTATCGAGGAAAGCTTGAATTTTGCGGCGTGAAACCGATGTCCAACCAGGCTATATCACCAGAAACGATTGTACCACCATACCATATCGGTGTAGTAAACACAGTTCGAATCCTGCACCATACAAAATCATTACTTCTGCATCCTGCATATAGCTATCGATCACCAGACACTCGTACATATACCACGAAGACAGGCAGTCCCTAAAGAGCATAAGCACATGCACCGTATATAGTCGCAGCACTAGATATTTTCCGTGTGGTCGGTCGCTCATCCATGCGGCTAACGGTTACGAGGTAACTGCCCCCGCACACACTTGCCTGATGCGCTATCAGAGCGCCCTCCATGGGCAAAGTCACTCACCAAACTGGTGTACAAAGGCCTGACTGGTTCCTCCAGCACAAAGTTGTCCGCTGACGGTATTGTTCCTGATCAGCCTTGCTTTCTGCCATGGTTTCTCCAATGAGTTGCGATCATCTCCAGATTCTGGTATTACAAGAACAACGTATTTTCACATGGTCTGCCAGAATATCACACAATTTATGCGACAGTTTTCGATATCAACCACATAGCAGGATGCTACCAGTCACTTGCACTGCATAATTCTGAAGATAAAGGGTGGAAATTATATCTCTAGAGACCCGAAACTTTAGCATACATGTGGAACATGCTACAAACCACTGACTAACTTGAAAATTATCTCATCTACGAAGATCTTTACGTGAAAACTCGAAAACAGAGGAAACTGGTAGTGCCACTCATATGATTTAACGAATACCGATATCAATGATATAACAGATTCCAGATACTTCTTGCACTTTACAAAGTCAACTAAGGCTTTAATATTTATAATCATAGACCCACATGTTTCTTGCGTCTAGAGAACCAGCAAACATCTCTTCCACCTGTTTTTCACCATCTAGATGCTCACAATACACATCACAATCGATGTTCTTTCAACCAAATAAAGACGGGAAATGTGTAGAGTGACGATATAAGTAGCTAACCGGTCAATTTACGTGGGAGCGAATAATTGTCCAGGACAAGCACTCTTACATATTGAATCTTCTCCAATTTCCACAGAGAATATTCTTAACAACGCGATCACGAAAGCTGCCCAACACAAACTAATTACTACTTCGGTAGTCACCTATCTAGAGGGCGACACGGTTAGGTCAGCTGGACGTTAGTACCCAGCCTGTCCATTTTGAGCGGCTCAGCGACGGCTCATACGTTAGGTCCGAAATATCAATTCGTTTCAGCCATGGGCTACCTGTGCCACGCACCTACACGCCAAGCAGAATCATCCTAGGAAACCATCAACATGTTTATCAGTGTAATTACAATTAAATTTTGCGATTGGAGTGCCAATACTGCAACATTCGACAATGAGCGAAGTATCAGAAATACCTCCTCCTGACGACTGTGGCTCCGGAAATATCAGCAGTTACACCATTCTTATGACTGGTGCTCCCATTAGCTTAATCACTGAGCAGATATTTACTTAAGCGATAGGTAAGATAGTTAATGCATATAGAAGGTATTTCTAAAGTTTTTTTTCTTTCTCCCTTTTAACAAGGGGATTTTAGTAAGGTGGAAATTACACTTTGAGGAGACGCAATAACAATCTAGCGGGCCCGCCTTCGCGAGGACGCCATGCCACTACAAACGTACTAAACTAGCTGCGTATCCGCTGTTCAAGCCAAACATTAACAACAGAGTTCCATATTCCTGACACCCAAATAGTCGGGATCAAAACAAAACCAAAAATCCCAAGAGCGCAAGATCCAGCACAGCTTCAGAACAGATCTTACTTCATGCGGTTGCCTTCACAAATACAGGTATCGAAATGAAAACAAGAACGTGTAACAACATTCCCTAATCAGCACAATGTTCTTCTTTAGGTCCTGGTAGCGCTAGACAACGCTGACATGCCAATGTTAACAAGCCTCTAAGGCAACACCCTCCAACTGACAAGCCGAAACCAATGTGACCCCTTATCCTCTCCGTGACAGGACTCGAACCCCCAACTACTGTCAGTGCTACTCACTTAGAATAAATACAGTGCAAATAGTATGGCGGACACATACACCCAGGGATTAACAGAACACTAGACTGAGCTAGAATTAACCTTAACAATACAGCACTGGATCTTGGGAGACAAGGAACTGACTCCCCACCCGAAATTCTGCAACCACAGGGCGGGAGGATGAACTACCAAAACATAGAAGTGCAAACGTACACAAATCACTACCAAAATACACCACTACACCGGTTAGCAACGATGCGTGGAGGAATCTGCACTGTCAGAATTGCACCAGTGAACGGAACAGAGGATTGCCACAGCGGTGGCCACAAGGCGGGAAAGACGACTGGATGAACTCAATCCAAAAGGACGATCAACTTGAAACATTCACACTTAACTTCTTTTCTCCTTTCCCTCGGCGCACTTCGTCGTTTGTCTGGGACTGCTGCGCACAATTCTGAGCCGTCCCCAGTCGTCCCGGCAGACACCGACCCAGCCGAACTGCTCCCGGACTCAAACCCTCGCCGAACGGTGGCTCCACTACCGTTTGTTTGCCTTTGTCGACGCAGGCGATGATTAGACTGCCATCCACCTCCCGCGGACAACCAGTGAAGAGCGGACAGAGGGGCCCAACCAGGCCGGCGTTCCTCCACGGGTAGAAGTGCGGATTCGATAACAACTCCCGTACGCGGAAGGCAGGATGTCGACGTCACCAGAGCAGCCACGAAGGCCACTGCGCGACAACCTCCACGTAAGATCATTCAACCCCCTTACGGCTGCCGATGGACTGAAATCGCAATTTTTCACGTCAAATCCATACCTCCCTTACGACTGGGCAAATCCCTTTTCTTTGTACATGTCGGACCAAAAACTGAACCCTGGTAACACTGAACAATATTGAGCGAAAATCCGCGATGGATGGACATGTCCCATTTGTTTTTCTTGTGGGTGCTACCAGTGTGTCTTAGGAAGAGAGAAGAAATCCTCTTATAAGCGACCAGCTATTACAAATACGATTGTAACTACTATGTTCTGACAACAGTAAATGTATACACTGAGGTGATAAAAGTCATGGGGTAGCGATATGTACACACACACACACGTGGCGGTAGTATCGTGTGCATAAGGTACAAAAGGGCAATGCGTTGACGGAGCTGTCACCTGTACTCAGGTGATTCATGTGAAGAGCTTTCTGACGTTGTAGTTGGGTTAGACGCTTGGGAGATGCAATTTTGGAAATCGTTAGGGAATTAATTATCCTGCGATCCACAGCGTTAAGAGTGTGCCTACAATACCAGATTTCAGGCATTACCTCTCAGATGGTCAGAGGAGTGGCTGACGGCCTTAATGACCGAGACCAGCTGCGACTGTGTAGAGTTGCTTAAAGTAACCGCAGACATCAATGTGTGACGTACAACGAAAGCATCCGTTATGGCGTTAATGAGCAAACGACAGGCGTGAGTTTCTTTGCTAACAGCGCGACATCGCCTGCAGCGGCTCTCCTGGCCTCGTGACCATATCGATTTGACCGTGGACTACTGACAATTCTTGGTCTAGTCAGATGAGTCCCGATTTCAGTTGGTAAGGGCTGACGGCAGGATTCAAGTGTGGCGCAGATCCTACGAAGTCATGGAGCAATTTGTCAACAAGGCACTGTGCTAGCTGGTGGTAGCTCAGTAATGGTATGGGCTGTATTTACATGGAATTGAATGGGTGTTCTGAGAATGGTAATGTTCGGCTGCTTAGAAACCATACGTAGCTAAACATATGTTTAATGTTCCCAAACAACGATGGAATTTTAATGGGTGACAACGCGCCATGTCACCGGCCACAGTTGTTCGTGATTGATCTGAAGAACATTCTGGGCAATTCAAGCGAATGATTTGGCCACCCAGACATCCCGACATAAACCCGAGCGAACGTTATGACATAATCGAGAAGTCAGTTCGTGCACAAAATTCTGCACCGGCAATACTTTCGCAGTTGTTGTCGGCTATAGAGGCAGCACGGCTCAATATAGCTGCCGACGTTTTCCGACTTGTCGAGTACATGCCATGTCGACCTGCTGCACTACCCCAGGCAAAAGGAGGTCCGACATGTTGCCGTGAGGTATCCCACGACTTTTCACCTCAGTGCAAGTACTGTTTATATGCACAGGGGGTGTTGTGAGGTGTGTCTAAATTACCCCTTGTTATAATTTTCTCGCTGACTCTTTGTTGGACTGGCAAGCAGATTTTTATCTAAACTGTAGATACTTTACCATCGAAAGGCTGACGCTTTGAGTGACAGGAGTTCGCAGGTGATGGACGCAAAGCGGCCGCAGTAAATAACAGCCACGCTTTCTTCTTCTCCCTCCCCCCCCCCCCACCGCCCCCTTCCCGAAAGCTATGGCGGATGAAGAAAGTCCTGTACACTACTGGCCATTAAAATTGCTACACCAAGAAAAGATGCAGATGATAAACGAGTATTCATTGGACAAATATATTATACCAGAACTGACATGTGATTACATTTTCACGCAATTTGGGTGCATAGATCCTGAGACATCAGTACCCAGAACAACCACCTCTGGCCGTAATAGCGGCCTTGATACGCCTGGTCATTGAGTCAAACAGAGCTTGTATGGCGTGTGCAGGTACAGCTGCCCATCCAGCTTCAACACGATACCACAGTTCATCAAGAGTAGGGTCTGGCGTATTGTGACGAGCCAGTTGCTCAACCACTACTGACCAGACGTTTTCAATTGGTGAGAGACCTGGAGAATGTGCTGGCCAGGGCAGCAGTCGAACATTTTCTGTATCCAGAAAGGCCCGTACAGGACCTGCAACATGCGCTCGTGCATTATCATGCTGAAATGTAGGGTTTCGCAGGGATCGAATGAAGGGTAGAGCCACGGGTCGTAAGACCTCTAAAATGTAACGTCCACTTTTCAAAGTGCCGTCAATGCGAGCAAGAGGTGACCGAGACGTGTAACCAATGGCACTTCATATCATCACGCCGGGTGATACGCCAGTATGGCGATGACGAATACAAGATTCCAATGTGCGTTCACCGCGATGTCGCCAAACACGGATGTGACCATCATGATGCCGAAAAAACAGAACCTGGATTCCTCCCGAAAAATGACGTTTTGCCATTCGTGCGCCCAGGTTCGTCGTTGAGTACACCATCACAGGCACTCCTGTCTGTGATGCAGCGTCAAGGGTAACCGCAGCCATGGTCTCCGACCTGATAGTCCATGCTGCTGCAAACGTCGTCGAACTGTTCGTGCAGATGGTTGTTGTCTTGCAAACATCCCCATCTGTTGACTCAGGGATCGAGACGTGGCTACAGCCATGTGGGTAAGATGCCTGTCATCTCAACTGCTAGTGATACGAGGCCGTTGGGATCCAGTACGGCGTTCCGTATTACCCTCTTGAACCCATCGATTCGATATTCTGCTAACAGTCATTAGATCTCGATCAACGCGAACAGCAATGTCGCGATACGATAAACCGCAATCGCGATAGGTTACAATCCGACCTTTATGAAAGTCGGAAACGTGATGGTACGCATTTCTCCTCCTTACACGAGGCATCACAACAACGTTTCACCAGGCAACACCGGTCAACTGCTGTTTGTATATGAGAAATCGGTTGGAAACTTTCTTCACGTCAGCACGTTGTAGGTGTCGCCACCGGCGCCCAGCTTCTGTGAATGCTCTGAAAAGCTAATCATTTGCATATCACAGCATCTTCTTCCTGTCAGTTAAATTTCGCATCAGTAGCACGTCATCTTCGTGGTGTAGCAATTTTAATGACCAGTAGTGTATAATGACTATTGAGCGATACGTGCATGAAAGCTAACTGCGTTGTACAGCCCACCTATAGCAGTTAAAATATAGTCAAAGGAGGTAACAAATTAACACGACTCGTTGTCGCCAGAAGCGGGCTGATCTAGTTGTTTCCCAGCCGATACAGGTGAAGCCTGGAACCGTTATTTCAATAACTGCCTTCCTCCTCTTCTAATCCGTACTCTGAGTATGAACTGACTAACATTATTACATCTCACTCAATGCAGGAGTTTGTAGTATGGAGCGATATTGATTTTGAAGAGCACACAGATAAAGACATATCTAATTAGCTGATTAATCGAATAAATTAAAACTCACAGTTCAAATGAAAAAAGCAACTGTAAAGAAACGATTCATACATATATAACAATATTTCTCAGATCATTATTATCTACGTATATTCTTCTCCTGCCGGCCGCGGTGGTCTAGCGGTTCAGGCGCTCAGTCCGGAACCGCGCGACTACTACGGTCGCAGGTTCGAATCCTGCCTCGGGCATGGATGTGTGTGATGTCCTTAGGTTAGTTAGGTTTAAGTAGTTCCAAGTTCTAGGGGACTGATGACCACAGATGTTAAGTCCTATAGTGCTCAGAGCCATTTGAACCATTTTTTTATTCTTCTTCTCTTTATAGGTCTTAGCTCATTTCTTCAACGGGTAGATACTTTAATCTGGATTTGGCAAAATTGATGCTAGATGGCCGGATGTCATGTCTCTTTCCACCCCTTCACTCACCCCCTCACCCTCCCGCCCACCCAAAAGGGACGGAATATCTGTAACCCGACTGTCTGTGTCTAGTTATACACGATAAATTGTAAGAACATGGTCGAAAAGCTTATGAATGGCGCAACTGAGACGGGATGTAGACAACAGTCCGGTACATATGTAGTTGGATTTGGGAAATCGCCTAAAGGCCGCTTCTAGACTGGCTAGAAAACCAGCGCTCTCCGTTAATCCACCGGGCCGATTCGGTGTGTGCCCAGCGCTTCCCTTGAACCCCAAAAGCGGTTTGCTAACGTGATTGCTATCCAGGTAAGATTATTCCCCTTACTCCAACGTAAAATTAATTGTAAATTTTTAGTTTACTGGCCAATTCCAACTGAAGAGTAATTAACTTGTAGACAACACTTACGAAGAACGTAGGTGTGACCTCTTTTCTTAAACAATTCAACCTCCAACTAAATTGTCCGTACCGCTTAATCTCCTTATGCTAGGTTTGTCTCCGGGAGGTACGAGAATTCTATCTATCTTTGAGACATATTTTTCGGACATGACATAATACGTCATTCTCACGTGCAGATTGATTACCAATCGTCAGCATCATCTGTGACAATGGCCATCAGGTAGCAGGTCTGAAAGAAACCAGCACCTTCCGATCGCAACAGACATACTGCAAACTATTCACAGATGGTTAACGTGTTGTCTGTGTTATGACAACCCAGACAGGTCTTCACTTACACACCCTTCAGCATTATGACTGAGGGAGATTCAAACGAAACCCTTAAAAACGTAATAAATATACGAGTTCCAGTATCATAGTTCTGTAATTTAGCTGTGCAGTTACCAGAACTTTAACCCTATCAATAACGTGTATTAACATGGGTGAGGTAGACGGCCTTACTTTATGCCTCGAACAGGCAATAAGGGTGTGTACCTAGTTAGAGAAGACAAACATTCGGATCCTAGAGGAAAGTCTGGGAAAGCCATTAAACGTAATTTGTTATTACGTATCTACTCGGAAAATTTATTCACAAACAATTAATTTCCAGGCAGTAGACGAGGCACTGCAGAACTGAAGCTGTGAAGATGGGTCGTGAGTCGTGCCTGGGTAAGTCAGCCGACGCCGGCACTGTAACTCAGCGTGTTCGGTCTGAGAGGTGTAAAAAATAAATAAATAAATAAATAAAAATAAAAATAAAATAAAATAAAAAACTGAGTGGAAAGATCAACAACGAACTTCAACGGATGTCATTTGACGTCCGCTGCGACAAAATACAATGAACGTTAATGAACAAAATGCAAAAGAAAAGGTCGGTAGAGCACTTTCCCAGGAAAGAGAAAGGTCCCGAGTTCGAGTAGCGGTCATGCACGCAATTTTAATCTAGCAGGAAGTTTAAAGCAATAAATTATTTTCCAGAACAGTAACAAGGTGCAATCATAAATATTTACTTTTCTATTTACAAAAGAAAAACAATTCAAGATCAGTTTTTAAAAAAATTATTAAACTCAGAATATCATATGTTAATTTAGACATGGATCACAATTTTAAAAGGTTTACAAAAGATCAAATATTCGTAAATTACAACTGACAAGCCCAACGTCAGATCGGGTACAAGCCCACTGGTGGCACAGCAGATCTCCAGGCTTAGATCTTGCACCTCCGCCCCCGGTGCCAACAAGGCAAGCGAGAGTAAGTTGACCGCTGCAACACGTACAGCAGACACTCTCTTAATCAGTGAAAGGGTAATAAAAAACTAAAGCCTTTAGCCCAGCTCTGAAACGTGTCACACTAGAGTAGCTATAAACGTGGGAGTAACCAAGAATTAAAGGTCATTTATACTTTAAATGTTAAACAAGTATCGCCACAATCTTGAGAAATGCAAAAGCCGCTTTCAGATGTAGTATCAACAACTAAAAACATACTTTGATCCTTCAAATGGCTCTATGTTGCCTTAATGGTCACGTCAGAGCTTTTCAAAAATGGTTCAAATGGCTCTGAGAACTATGGGACTTAACTTCTGAGGTCACCAGTCCCCTATAACTTAGAACTACTTAAACGTAACCAACCTAAGGACATCACACACATCCATGCGCGAGGCAGGATTCGAACCTGCGACCGTAGCGGTCGCGCGGTTCCATACTGTAGCGCCTAGAAGCGCTCGGCCACTCCGGCTGGCGGAGCTTTTAAGTACTTCAGTTGACCATGTGAAATACCTCCTTGTATAGTCTCATATATAATTTAACAGATGTAAGGGCGTTTGAGTATCACATAAAATATTCCACTTACGCCGCTAAGGTGTAGTTGTACTATCGAAGGAGACATACTACTCAATGCAAGAATCAAGTCACTAACATTGATTAAGTTCAACGCAGCGGCAAAATGAAATATAAAATTAAATATGAGTACAGGCCGCAAGGTTTTTAAATTAAAATCGGAAGAAGGCGACAGTTTGAACTTTTACTTGAACCGGGAGCCCAAAATTTGAAAAAAAAAATACTATAAATAGATAAGCCAATTTCCATATAGGATAGAGTTGAGCACATACCAGAGGCCCCATCAAATAATCATCAACGAAATGCAAAATGCGGGAAAGCTGTTGTTACTGAAGTTGAAAACCAAGCGGATGGTAAGAGTCAAGCTGCATCAAACAAACTGCGAACAACCGAGACTACTCTATGGGGAGCATTACAAATGGCGTTCACCCATAAACGAAAGGAGGCAGGACGTGGCTCTGTCCTCGACAGAACAGCCAAAGAAGGCAGTAACCTGGCGCTCGGCAAAGCCCACGATGAAGGCGTTCTGAATGACTAGAGCAGCCTGGATCACGATCCGTAGGCTATGCCGAATAGCGCTGACTTCTGCGAATATGCTCCTGCTTATTATACGACCAGCTGCCTCATTCTACCTTTCTCGGTCCCTTTAGAAATTTTCCTAAACATTTTGGAATGCGAACATATTCGCACTCTTCTTAACATGCAGCTCACTTCTCACTCCCTCAAGCTCCCTTAACTGTGACGCTCTCACATACACTAGTCTACTGCTGTAGGTTGCTCATACCATTCATTCCCATTTGCCCATTCTCACTCACTCATTCAGCCAATTAATTGTAATTATCTCTATATGTCTCCCTGTGTCTTCCGTTCACAGCCATAGTCTCCTTCATTCTGTCTACTAACACTGTCACTGCCACTATCTTGCTCTCTCTTACCGCTAATGGCTCATTCGTACCTTCCCACTGCTGCTGTTTCTTCTCACCATCATATCTATCTCTTCCTCGTTGTCATAGACTCTGTGTCTCATTATCTCTAGCTCTCAGATACTTCCACTTTCTTCCTTCGCTTTATCCCTCTCGCACTGGCACTATCCCTTTCACTGTTTTCCTAAGCCTGTTGTGTCACTGTTAACAATGTTCCACTGCCACTGTGTCCCTCTCTTTCTCTCACACTGCCATTGTCTCCTTCACTCTTTTATGCCACAACCACTGTCTACTATCTTTCAGTATTTATTACTTTCCGCCTCTTTCCTACTGCCACTCAGCATTAAAATTCGTGAAATGTTCACATGTCAAAACCTTTGTGAACATTTTAAAGGTACTGTGGAAGATATAATGTGGCAGCCAGTCACCCTTTTTTCAGTCAGTGTTAATAAACAGGAGCATATTCGTCGTCTTTGTGCTCCGATCGAGCGACCGCTACGGTCGCAGGTTCGAATCCTGCCTCGGGCATGGATGTGTGTGATGTCCTTAGGTTAGTTAAGTTTAATTAGTTCTAAGTTGTAGGCGACTGATGACTTCATGACTTCAAAAGTTAAGTCGCATAGTGCTCAGAGCCATTTGAACCTTTTTTTTTTTTTTTTTTTTTTTTTTTTTTTTTTTTTTTTTTTTTGCTCCGACAGGAGAATTTTTCCGTTGGTTTCCTACTTTTCCCTGCTACACCAGGGCATGTCACTTAGATGAAAAGAACTTCATGTGTCAGTAAAACTTTGGTATTTTACTTGTGTGAAATTGAAATAAAGCAAAACTAATTTTACACATCAGACCGAATTTTATGTGCATAAAAATTCTGCATGTGATTCAGTACTACAACATCGGGTTCCCAGAACCCTTCTAATAATAACGGACATACTTTACAGCTACTCCTCCGTATTAAGTTCCTTTATAAACTACATTTTCGCCCCACACCGGATATTACATGCGCATGTTATGTGTACAAATAGGGTAAATTTGAACCTCTATATCTCTGAAACGGATAAAGATATCAAGAAAACTTTCAAGGTCGTTCTAGATCGGTGTCTCAGAAGCATATTAAAAAAAGTTTCAGGCATTTGCTCTTTACACTTGTCCTTAAACAGGGCTCCGTTTTGGCATCTGAAAAACATGTTTTCTGGTTTCCACAGGAACCGGCCATGAACTAAATGGTGCTACCACAGTCCTCTTAAGGCGCAGCGTAGACTGCATCTAATTCGAAAAGAACCATCCGATTTTCTGCATTTCTCTAAGCTGGAGGAAGTATGAAATATTCCAGGTTCGATCCTGTACTTGTAGGATAGTTGCAGTAGAGGATCCTTCTGTCGGTTATACAAATGGTCCCTAGCGCAACGTCTATCCAAAACATTGGACCTTACCTTTCTATCACCAGCAGGAGGAGTAGCAGTAAAGTGTGTCCAGCATGCACTGTAAATGCCGCTGCATGCGCACCGATTACTATACATTGCATTACTGATTATACTTTGAAGCGAAACCTATTATGATTAAAATAAACGCTGCACTAGTAAAAGACAACAAAATACAATATTCGCTGTTATTTACTTTCCCTACCCGTTTTCAATATGAGGAAGTATTGAATAGGATTGGGGAGAAGAGAAGTTTGTGGCACAACTTGCCCAGAAGAAGGGATCGGTTGGTAGGACATGTTCTGAGGCATCAAGGAATCACCAATTTAGTATTGGAGGGCAGCGTGGAGGGTAAAAATCGTAGGGGGAGACCAAGAGATGAATACACTAAGCAGATTCAGAAGGATGTAGGTTGCAGTAGGTACTGGGAGATGAAGAAGCTTGCACAGGATAGAGTAGCATGGAGAGCTGCATCAAACCAGTCTCAGGACTGAAGACCACAACAACAACCCGTTTTCAGAGAAATTCTATTTACACGAACATCCTAGGTCTTCATATATGGTGTTAAAAAAAGGTTGTAAAAAAAGGTGGATTCAGAAATGCATGTTTTCCGATAAACACGTGTTTACAGCAGGTGTTCAACGTGGCGTCCATTCATGACAATGCGCCACCCCGCCCTCCGGCATAAGGCATGACGCACCCTTTGAAGTATGCGGTGTCGTTGTTGTACCTGCTGGGACACACTGAAGATACAACCCTCTGGTGTCCGCAAATCGTTGATTGGCGTGACGTAGACCAATTTCTTCAAGCGTGGGGATAACCAAAAGTCTAGGTGATTAAGGTCTGGGGAACGAGCCGATCCAGCTGTCCTTTCCAGTAAATGTAGCCATCTTCTCATTACACTTAGCAGGTTTTTCATCTACTCTAGGAGCAGTAAATTTTACGAACTTCCAGCATGCACTGTAAATGTTTACTGCACAGTTTTTATATACTCGTAAATACCATTGTCGACTTTATGATGATTTGAAAATGAGGCTCGGCCCAAAATAAGTCGCCGAATGAATGAAAAAGTAACAATTTGCAACTTGGATCGGTTTTACGTTCCGCAGTAAACTTGGTTGCAACAGTAATTAATGTACTATCAGAAAGACTGACTTGAGATCAAAGAACATGTGTCAGATGTTCGCGCACTTTGTGATGAAATTGTGCTGGTGCGCCATCATGCATTAAAATATTTGTATTCTTTGCTGCAATGGCACAGCCTCCAGCAATGAGAAAGACCAGATAACGCGCAGCAGTTAAGCTTTGTGGTAGCACGTATGGCCTATTAATCTGTATCCAAGTACGGCTGCTCATACGTTGATAGAGAATCGGTGTTGATGTTCTCTTTCCTGAATTGTTTGGTGGTTTACATTTGCCCATTCATACTGGTTACAGAAACTCACAGCACCACCACTTGTAAATCCTGCGTCATCGGTAAATAAAATCTTGGATGTAAACTGTGAATCTACGGCACACTTCTGCAACAGCCGTTGACAGAACCTCCGTCAATCATGATCATCGTGTGGCCTTAGGGCCTGAACGCGGCCAGCCGCTGTGGCCGAGCGGTTCAAGGCACTTCAGTCTCGAACCGTACTTTTGCTACGGTCGCAGGTTGAAATCCTGCCTCGGGCATCGATGTGTGTGATGTCCTTAGGTTAGTTAGGTTTATGTAGTTCTTAGTCTACGGGACTGATGATCTCAGGTGTTAAGTCCCATAGTGGTTAGAGCAATTTGAACCATTTCTGAGCCTGAACGCGCTGCTGATGATATGGGTACTGTAATTGTTCATGAAGTACCCCCACCCCCAAATAAGAGAGTGAGACACGCTTTCTGTTGTTGGTAATCGTCCCACACTGGTCCCAGGGTTGTGCGGACATTTGCCACGCCGGACATTTGCCACGATTTTACCTGCTCCGAAGGGTTGGGTCCCTTGTCTCCCCCTCCTCCTCCTATATTATGTTTGCAGCTGTTCTCATTTCGAATTCTTGAATATTTAATTCGTCTTCCTTGGTGAAGGAATTTCGGAAAACTGCATTTAGTAACTCCACTTTAGTGGCGCTGTCATCAGTAACGTTACCGTCGCTGTGACGCAGTGAAGGTATTTACTTAGCCTTTCCGCTAGTTTGCTGAACACAGGACGAAAATCTCTTTGGATTTTCCGACACATTTCTAGAGAGAGTTTCGTTGTGGAAACTATTAAATGCATCTCGCATTGAAATCCGCAGCAAATTTCGAGCCTCAGTAAAACTTCGCAAATCTTGAAGATTCTGCGTTCGTCTACATTATACGTGCCTTTTTCGATGCTCCAGCAGCAGCTTCTGTCATGTTTTGTGTACCATTGGTGGATAAGTTATGTCTTTTATTAATTTATTTGGTATGAATCTCTCGAGTGCTGTTGATAATATTTTTTTGAACTTAAGCCACTCATGGTCTTCACTTAAATAGTTTGGAAGGATTCGAGACTGTCTCTTAGAAAGACGTCAAGAAATTTTAGCTGCTTTTATAAATAGATATATTTCGCATTTAGTTTTGGTGAATTTCTTTGTTACGGAATCGAGCCTCGCTACGACTGTGTGTTCACTAATCCCTGTATCCGTCGTGATGCTTAGGATTATTTGTGGCTAAGAGGTCAAGTGTGTTTTCGTAACCATTTACAATTTGAATGGACTCGTGAACTAATTGTTCAAAATAATTTAAAAAAGAAGCATTTAGAACAATTACGGAAGTTGTTTTCCATCTACAATAGGGTCTGAAAATGTATTTTTGTCAACATACGGAAGATAGATTGAAGTCAAGTATAATTGTATGAGTAGGGTACCTATTTGCGATGAGACTCAAGTTTTCTTTGAACTGTTCAGCAAGTGTTTCATCTGACACCGGGTGTCGGTAAAAGGAGCCAGTTATTAATTTATTCCGTTTGTCGTATATAACCTCTGCCCATCACAGGAACTATCTGCTTCAATGTCGCTTGTGAGCTGGAACACACATTCATTATTTTTCCCGAAGTTGTGCTTCTTGTTTCTGTTGTACTTCAGATCATTACAATTACAGCTTCTCCCTGCAAAATCTAGGATGCTTTCTCTGTGACCCTGTAAATACCAGAGCTAAACAATGTAGAACAAAACGTACGTTACAAGCATAGCATTCTGTATTACTTCATTTCCTTATTTCTAACATTTTAAAATTCTACAGCAACTTTAGATGACATGTCAATCAGAGATGCTCTTATCTCTAGTTAGTGAACGTATTTTCAGTCATGTTTCTGAACATTGTCCCGCTACACTTTATTAACAAATGTTTCGCCGCAAGGGATATCGGATGTTAGAGAGTAAATTAATATGGAGTATGACGTTCTTCTTTTCAAACATTCACATACCCATTTCTTCGTTCCTTATTGTCTTTTGGGCATTCAGTTGAAGTAATTAAAGTAGGCTAAATGCAGTGATAAAAAATAAATGATTAGCGTACATTCGCATTCTCTTTACATCGTTCCGGTCTTGTTGCTCCCATGGCGATGGACTGTTTCTATCGCAATCAGTAAGCGTGAAAGGAAGCTACCGTACAGACAGAGGGATCTATATTTATACTTGCCAGAACTGATTACGTACTGACATAATCGTCGGTATTGCTTTCGTTTCCCAAAAGTTATAAATATTTCGATTTCGGAAAAGAAGCTCTGTATTTCGCCCAGATGACGAAGAAGGAGGTCCCTTACGTACTGGTTCTATCGAGTAAGATGTGGGGCGGCGGTTTGAAAGTTGACAGTAGAAGTTCGAGAAAGGGAGTCCCTTACCTGTGGGATCGCTACTCAAGTTACCTGGCGAAGGGGCAAGTGTGGCAAATGTACGGCGTGGCAAATGTCCGGCCTTTAATAGGTTCCACAACGAAACATTGTCTCGAAATTTGGTAGAAAATCCGAAGAAATTCTGGTCGTATGTAAAGTACACAAGCGGCAAGACGCAGTCAATACCTTCGCTGCGCAGTGCCGATGGTACTGTTACCGACGACTGTGCCGCTAAAGCGGAGTTATTGAACGCAGTTTTCCGAAATTCCTTCACCAGGGAAGACGAATGTAATATTTCAGAATTTGAAACACGAACAGCTGCTAGCATGAGTTTCTTAGAAGTAGATACCTTAGGGGTTGCGAAGCAACTCAAATCGCTAGATACGGGCAGGTCTTCAGGTCCAGATTGTATACCGATTAGGTTCCTTTCAGATTACGCTGATACAATAGCTCCCTACTTAGTAATCATATACAACCGCTCGCTCACCGATAGATCTGTACCTACAGGTTGGAAAATTGCGCAGGTCGCACCAGTGTTTAAGAAGGGTAGTAGAAGTAATCCATCGAACTACAGACCTATATCATTGACGTCGGTTTGCAGTAGGGTTTTGGAGCATATACTGTATTCAAACATAATGAATCACCTCGAGGGGAACGATCTATTGATACGTAATCAGCATGGTTTCAGGAAACATCGTTCTTGTGCAACGCAGCTAGCTCTTTATTCGCACGAAGTAATGGCCGCTATCGACAGGGGATCTCAAGTTGATTCCGTATTTCTAGATCTCCGGAAAGCTTTTGACACCGTTCCTCACAAGCGACTTCTAATCAAGCTGCGGGCCTATGGGGTATCGTCTCAGTTGTGCGACTGGATTCGTGATTTCCTGTCAGGAAGGTCGCAGTTCGTAGTAATAGACGGCAAATCATCGAGTAAAACTGAAGTGATATCAGGTGTTCCCCAGGGAAGCGTCCTGGGACCTCTGCTGTTCCTGATCTATATAAATGACCTGGGTGACAATCTGAGCAGTTCTCTTAGGTTGTTCGCAGATGATGCTGTAATTTACCGTCTAGTAAGGTCATCCGAAGACCAGTATCAGTTGCAAAGCGATTTAGAAAAGATTGCTGTATGGTGTGGCAGGTGGCAGTTGTCGCTAAATAACGATAAGTGTGAGGTGATCCACATGAGTTCCAAAAGAAATCCGTTGGAATTCGATTACTCGATAAATAGTACAATTCTCAAGGCTGTCAATTCAACTAAGTACCTGGATGTAAAAATTACGAACAACTTCAGTTGGAAAGACCACATAGATAATATTGTGGGGAAGGCGAGCCAAAGGTTGCGTTTCATTGGCAGGACACCTAGAAGATGCAACAAGTCCACTAAAGAGACGGCTTACACTACACTCGTTCGTCATCTGTTAGAATATTGCTGCGCGGTGTGGGATCCTTACCAGGTGGGATTGACGGAGGACATCGAAATGGTGCAAAAAAGGGCAGCTCCTTTTGTATTATCACGTAGTAGGGGAGAGAGTGTGGCAGACATGATACGCGAATTGGGATGGAAGTCATTACAGCAAAGACGTTTTTCGTCGCGGCGAGATCTATTTACGAAATTTCAGTCACCGACTTTCTCTTCCAATGCGAAAATATTTTGTTGAGCCCAGCCTACATAGGTAGGAATGATCATCAAAATAAAATAAGAGAAATCAGAGTTCGAACAGAAAGGTTTAGGTGTTCGTTTTTCCCACGCGCTGTTCGGGAGTGGAATGGTAGGGAGATAGTATGATTGTGGTTCGATGAACCCTCTGCGAAGCACTTAAATGTGAATTGCAGAGTAATCATGTAGATGTAGATGTAGCAAATGTCCGGCATTCGGTCCCAGGGGCTTCATCCACCAAATGTAGCGCACGCTCCACTGTCAGGCGTGCGGACTGTTCGGGCCTTTCACTGCCAGTCTTCCGACATGCAGGAGTACCACCTGTGTCCCTCAGACGCTGGGAAAGTCTGCCGAACACATTATGAGAGGGCACTCTGCACTGTGGATATTTTCCAGCGTAGAGGGCACGGACTCGCAGGCTACTTCCACTTGCTAAACCGCAGTAGAATATCATATCGGCCATTCACTTCTCGAGTAGTAGGCTTCCATTGCTAACAAGTGGTAGCAGAGAGGAAATGTAGATGTACTACACCATTTGTACGCACAAACAGCGTTATAACAGCAAACACATAAGTGAATCCACGTTTGGAAGAAGGTACAATACCATGATACGTGCGCAGGGTTGACAGTACTGTAAAATAAGGCACACAAACATGGCGAACCCGAACGTAGCCTACAACACTACTCGAACCACACAACTGACTGCAGACCACCTAATGTTAGGTAGGGTATTATGAGTAAGACACTACACCACCAAGCTGACACATTTGACGGAGCCCCAATGCAACGACCGTGCTTTTATCAGCAACCAAGCGTCGCGCACCCCTTCCTGTAAACAAGTGTTTGTCTCGGAAAGTATACGGTTCCGGACCCCTGTTTATTGGACTTATTTTTCTTGTTTCTAAGAGTACTACCCTCTCTAAAAGCATTCGACACTTTTTTGAGAATTCTGTATATCACTATCCTCATCCCTTTCAAGACACTCATCCAGGGCTTCTTCCAACACTGTTTGCGCGTGTGAATTTAGCTATCCCTCTGTTTCCTTCGATCACTTCAGACTAATGATGGGATGGTTCCTTTGACAAAAGCGTGATAAACTGATTTCCTCATACCGAGGGAAGCGGGAGAGTGGTTATGGCACTCGTCAGGGTTCAAATCATCGTAAGGCCATCGTGCTTTAAGTTTTCCATGTGTTACCTAAATTGGTACCGCGCGGGGTAGCCGCGCGGTCTTAGGCGCCTTGCCATGGTTCGCGCGGCTTCCCCGTCGGAGGTTCGAGTCGTCCCTTAGGCATGGGTGTGTGTATTGTCCTTAGCGTAAGTTAGTTTAAGATAGATTAAGTAGTGTGTAGGCCTAGGGACCGAAAACCTCAGCACTTTGGTTCCATAGGAACTTACCCCCCTCTCCACCCCACCACCAACACCACCACCACCACCACCGAAATTGGTCAAGGCAAGTGTCAAAATCATCCCACTCAAAAGAACACTGCCAATTACCTTCCCCACCCTTTCTTAATTTGTGTTTCATCTCTAATGGACTTGTCACCGAAAGCAAGTGATGAAAACCTACTCTACCTTTTTCCTTCGCTTAGTCTTCCCCAACAAATTTTTTTTTTATTCGTGTCAGAAGCACCATGGATACAGGAATATAAAAAAATGAATAGCACACAGAAAAAAAATTAATTACAGGCATATATATATATATATATATATATATATATATATATATATATATATATATATATATATATATATATATACATATATATACAAATATGTGTGCACATAAACAAGATGTTATAGGCATTTGGCCCATAAGCGGCCTACGTCGACAGCATTTGGGGTTGCCATCATCAGATCCTCTAAAGTGCAGTGTGAAGGACATTCAGGGCAGTTATACATGTGCTGGGTCGTCTGCACCTCTCCACAGTCGCAGAGATTAGATGTAGTAGAATATCCCCACTTCAGAAGGTTATCTCTTGACCGTGCAGTGTTGGTGCTAGCCTGTTTAGTGATCTCCAGACCACCCAGTCCTCCTCTTAACCTGGTGCCAATTCTTCCTTTGGTTCCATCCAGTGCCCTTCTCCCGACCGCTTCCATCTCTCCACCCTAGACCCAGGTTGGTCGCTAAAATCTTCGGTTGCTCTGAGAAAACTGCGTCTAGATTTCAAGCGTTTGGTGGCTGGCTGAGTTTTGTGGAGGAGATGGCTCTCTGCCATCTCAGCCCTCGCTCTTTCACTATAGGCTGCCTCTTCTCTTCGCACTGCAGGAGGTGCAATCCCAGCAAGATGGTAGAGCTTGTCTGTTGGCGTCGGTTTAAGACATCCAGTGACAAGCCTGCAGGTCTCGTTCAGAGCAATGTCGACCTGTTTAGCGTGGGTAGAGTTGTACCAGACACTGCTTGCATATTCGCCTGCTGGGAAGCAAACTGCTAGTGCTGTGGTCCTCACTACCTCTGGCTTTGCGCCCCAGGAGGAGTTCGTTATTTTCCGAAGAATATTATTTCTGCCGCTCACCTTCATTTTGGTGTTAATACAGTGCTGTTTATACGTCAGAGCCCTGTCTAGGGTTACTCCTAGGTATTTGGGGTTAACGCTGTGTTCGAGGAGTGTGTCCTTCCAGAAGACACGCAGCTTACGGGATGCCTGCTTGTTACGGAGATGGAAGGCGCAAACTTGTGTTTTGCTAGGGTTCGGCTTGAGTTGATTGTCGGCGTAGTACTGACAGAGCATGTGTAGCGCATCCGTGAGCTTTGTCTCAACATCCTCAAAGGAGTCACCCTGTACGGCCATAGCACGGTCATCGGCGTAGATATAGTTTTCCGTACCAGCTGGCAGTGGTTATTGGTGTAAATATTAAAAAGTAAGGGTGCCAGTACGCTGCCCTGAGGGAGACCATTTTTCTGGGCCCGCCACCTGCTATGCATCCCTTGGAATTCCACAGAGAACCTACGGTTCTCTAACAGACTTCTAACTGTGGATGTGAATTTAAAGTCCCTGGTAATGGCATACAGCTTCTTCATTAGCAGACGCAAGTTGACGGTGTCATATGCGGCTGTCAAGTCTATAAAGGCGACACCGGTTATTTTCCGGTTCTCATAGCCGTCTTCAATCAGCTGCGTGAGGTTAATTACCTGAGATGTAGTGCTTTTCCCTGGGCGGAAACCTGCTTGTTGGGGGATTAGGTAGGGTTCTATGGCACTGGAGAGGCGATCCTGGAGTATTCTTTCAAAGATTTTAAAGATATGGCAGAAAAGTGATACGGGTCGGAAATTTCTGGGGTCATCAGCATTTTTGCCTGGTTTTAAAATGGCAATAACTTTAGCCTTCCTCCAGATTGTGGGAATCTGACATGTTTCCATGCAATTGTTAAACAGTTTCAGTAGCCATTGTTTAACGTTGGGACCAACGTGTTTAATCTGTTCAACAAAAATCCCGTCCAGGCCCGGGGCCTTCCTTAGCTTGCATTTCGCTATGGCTTTGTCCAGATCTGCCATTGTGAGAGGGGTGGTCAGAGTTGAATTTTCCTGATTCTGGTGTCGGGTTTCCCATTCTTGAGAAGCTGGTGGGCTATTTGGTTGGCTGTGACGGGAGCATGTCCTGGAGAGAAAGTCGGGTCATTGTTGAGACGTTTAAGGAGTGTCCAGGCTTTCTGACTGCTCCTTTTCATGTCCAATTCCTCTATTGTCCTCAGCCATTTCTCTCTCCTGGTTTTAGCTAGTGACTCGGTTAGCTGCTCGCCCGCAGTGATAGTTTCCGCGGATAGAGGGTTTGCGTCAAACAGTGTCAGGTATTGCTGCAACTGGTCCTCTAATTCTGGCGTAAGGCCTTCAACATAATTGCTTCTGCATCCTATAGGAATCGATTGCTTGGAACACCACTGCACAGCCTTGGACGGTGCTGGGTGTTTGGTATTGGTGAGCAAACTCCTTTTGAGCATTGGGACGTTACTTGATGGCTAACGAAGATGAGGTCCGGGTTATAACCTCTCCCCCATCTGTCACTGTTGTAGGAAGCAGGCAGTTTATTGTCATGTATCAGTTTTAGGTTGTTTAGCTCGGCCCAGCAGATCACAGCCGTGCCATTGTCGTCGTCTTCTTGGTAGCCCCACTGCGTACTGTGGCTGTTGAAATCACCGATTACAAAATTAATTCTGTCTTTATTAAAATTGTTTACGTTGGAGCTGGAAAAGTCCACAGTTGGTGGTTTGTACACTGATGTAACAGTGCAGTCACTAAGTTCAATGGTTAGCACTTCAGTATCATTGATGTCTTTTATACTGCTTGAAAGGATCTGTATGTTTGGCCTGATAAAGATTGCGCTGCCATACTGTCGGTGTGGCCTTTCAGCTACTAGTCGCATGCCGTTTATCTTGGGTCTTTTGAGTGTGCTATCTCTGTGAGTTTCTTGTAGACACAGGACGTCACATTTCTCTTTCTGACAGAGTTCTTGTAGTAGACGTTCTTTGCATGCAGACAGGCCTTCAATATTTACAGAGATAATCGTCAGTGCTGGGCCTGATAAGGTCCTTTTCTGTAGGATTGTCATGTTGCTTCTGGAGTGAAAGGATCAGCCGGTATACAACCGCCCAGGGGACGCCCGAGTATGTCTATTGCATTCACATACTCTTCGTGGAGGCTCCTTTCTTGTCCCCCCCCCCCCCCCCCCAACTAATGATCTTTCAATAATGATTTCGGTGTTGACAGGGCAATATTCCTTTACATTTGTTGTACACTCGAGATGAATGTTTACTCCCTACACTTTGCTTCAACATCTTCCTATGAATTTACGGTAATTTTGATCACTCATTCTGCAATACATCTTCACAAATTTTCAATGACAATAGCCCCAGAGAAAGGACACAATCCTAGGAATTTCATTGTTACCGCAATTGTGTAGTCTATGACACAATGATTCCTCGTCACCATCAGGATACTAGACTCAAAGAACATGTAATGGAATAGTACGTCAGTACATGATGTGATGATTTTAGGTTTTAGAAAAGATAAATGTGGGGTACTATGTTCGAAATCCTGGAATAAATGGCGAGAAACAGGCGACTAATCTTCGACATTTATTATTAAGCCAACTAGAAGCAATAAACATAGGAGATCAAAGTACGGAATTTGGAACAAATAGCGAGAAACAGGAGAGTAACCTTCGACATTTGTAATTAAGCCAACTAGAAGCAATAAACATAGTAGATCAAAGGATGGAAGCCCATTTTACAGTGCAAAATGGAAAGAAAATTTCATAAGAATAAAACTACAAGGACTCTGAAAATGTGTGTACCTCAATATACGCAATGTAGTGAAGGGTTAAGCTTCACACACCAAGTAGAAAAGTGGATGTTTACAGTTGGGTAGACATGTGAAGTATGATGAATGCAGTGGAAACTATACTTCGCACGGAGTACGGCTTTGGGATAAGTAAATACAAAGGTGCAGAATACTATTAGAAAGAAAATTGCGACTCGAAACATCCTGCCGGATTAAAGCCGTGTGCCGGACTGCGACCCGAGTTTGCCAACTTTGCCTTTCGTGGACAAGTGCTGCACCGACTGAGCTATACAAGACTTCACATATTTACTTCCGTCAACTTCTCATCTCCTCCCACTTCACAGAAGTTTGGAAAATAAGAGCTGAGGTACGGGCGGGTCGTGAGTCGTGCTTAGATAGCACGGCGGAGACTTACCCGCAGAACGTGAAGGTACCAGATTCCAGTCCCGGTAAGACAAATATTTTTAGTTTGCAGGGAAGTTTAAAATCAGATTACACCCCTCTCCAGAGTGAAAATTCATTCCGAAAACAGTGACATGTTCCATAGCATAATTGTGAAACATACGGTAAATGTGAAAGAATTCTCCCATCCAACAGTGCAAGATTTACCGGATGGCCAGAACAAAGGAAGAAAATTCTCTTCACTAAGAGAGGATTACTAGTACAAACATTGACATGGAATACAGGAAAAAGATCTGTGACAAACTCATTTATTAACAGTGCAACTCGCAACCGAACATTCCTAGCACCGCACATGCTGCTGCACGAAATCGCCACGCTTACCACTAAGAACAACTACATAAAAGACGCATTCCACTTTACGATGATGGCTAAACTTCGAAATGCGTGGTTAATGAAACAAGATTTCATGACTGGCGCAGAATTACACAGGGCAGTCACAAGTCGGGAAAGCTTATAACGGTGTTACAGGACGGGCTGTGCTGAGAAATAATTGTCAAGGAAAAATTCGATACATTGCTACGTTTCCGATTTGAGTAGCATTGAAGTTAGCAAATCATGTTGTTGCGCACGTAAATTTAAGCAGCCTGCCAGAGATTGTGTCACCAAATGTGTTCTTCGTTTGGATTCCTCTGACAAGAACAAACGTAACTTTTGCTCGCCTAACTTAAATTTATCATTTCAGAAAACGGCTCATTTTAACTGGCAATGAGCATTTCAACAAATGGTAACTCACGAATCCACAGATATCTGTGCATTACCGCATTTTAGCTCACGCGAGGGTTTGAATTTGCGTGTGTAACTGCCCGACAGGCGACGTCAATATTAGTTACGTGGGAAATGGTGCGACGTGACGAATTTTTTTCTTGAGAGTTATTCCCCATCCAACTATCCTGGAACATCCCTGCAGGCTTTTCGGATTGTATCTGTCCACTCTATATATTACCTTTTTTTGTCATACGATTCGGATATTAGGTGTCAATTTGCATCAGTCTATAGGACTTAATGTCTCCATTCATCTTACATCCCCAACTACCTGACCCACTTGGGATACACGTTATTTACAGGAATCCTGCGGCGGACGTAAATCTCGACTTCGAGCTGTTATAAATATCTCAGCAGCGAGCCTCAGACATGTAACTTCTCTTGCAGGTACTGGCAGCTGATTGTACCCACTGTCGTGTTTTGATGCCCAGTCCAGACAGTACGGAGCTAACGTTTCGCTGCAAATATCTTCGGTCCTAACTTTAGAGTTAGCAAGACCATACTTTTCGCAACCATTGCTTTTGCCCGATAACCTTGAAGAATGCTAATGTGAGAATACCAGTTGTTATCGGCTATCGGCAAACATCGGACGTAGCGAATTGGAACATGGAATACGGATCTGGTTAGACACGTGCAACAAGGACAAGCTGTCAGCAGAGCTGGCAGGGCCGACTCTCTGGGTCCACAAATTTGTGAGCCGCAGCGCACGTTCGGAAAGGTCAAGAGAAATTTTAGTCCGGCGCTACATGTTCGTTGTTTTTTATGTTACTGCTTTTCATATGCGAAAACAGCAGAGAACTGTTCTTGAATCTGGCCACTATCATCAGCCCTACCTACTACAAACGGAAAAGAGTTATTCCTCGTAATCATTAAAGTAAGTTCTTAGAAGCATGTCAAAGAATATTTTATTAAAGAATCACAACTTGGAACCCCAGGGTACATCGACATAGAAAGATAAGTAAGATACAGTACCTTCGTCAGTGATTATCGAAGTATTCAGATATGCACAAGCCAGTCAATTGATGATACTTAGTGTGAAAGTCCACAACTACTAATTTAGAGAAATTAAGGGGTCTTTGAAAGTCACGGTTTGAAGAAAACCGAGGAATTTTTTTTTTAATCATAAGTCTTCTGACTCGTTTGATGTGGCTCGCCACGAATTTCTCTCCTTTGCCAACCACTTCATCTCAGAGCAGCATTTGTAACTTACGTTCTCAATCATCTGCTGAATTTATTCCAATCACTGTCTTCTTTTTGCCCTCTACAGCTCCTTCTGGTAGCTTGGAAGTCTTTCCCTGAGTCCTAACAGCTGTCCTATCATACTGACCCTTGTCCATGTCAGTGTTTTCCACATATTCCTTTCCTCTCCGTCTCTGCGCAGAACCTCCTCATTCCTTACCTTATCAGTCAACCTAACCTTCAACATTCATCTTTAGTATCACATCGTCAATGCTTCTATTTTCCTCTGTATCGGTTTTCCCGCCGCACGGGGTCTTTTACGGTTCGTGCGGTCTATGGCGTCTTGCACGCCCCTCCTTCGAATGTTCGAGTCCTCCCTCGGGCAGGGGTATGTGTATTTTGTCCTTAGCGTAAGTTAGTTAGATTAAGTAGTGGGCAAGCTTAGGGACCGATGACCTCAGCCGTTTGGTCCCATAAGACCTTACCACAAATTTAGAAATTCCTGTTTTCCCACAGTCCATGTTACATTACCATACAATGCTGTGTTCAAAACGTGCGTTCTTAGAAATTTCTTCTTCAAATTAAGGCCTATTTTTTATACTAGTAGACTTCTCTTGGCCAGGAATGCCCTTTTTGCCAGTGCAAGTCTGCTTTTGATGTCCTCCTTGCTCCGCCGGATACGATAATCCCTTATCTACTTCGTGACCATCAATCCTGATGTCATTTTCCTCGCTGTTCTCATTTCTGCTACTTCTCATTACTTTCGTCTTTCTTCTATTTACTCTCAATACATACTCTGTGTTCATTAGGCTGTCCAGTACTTTCAGCAGATCATGTAATTCTTCTTCACTTTCACTCAGGATAGCAATGTCATGGTATGATTGATATCTTTCCACCTTGAATTCCAGTTCCACTCCTGAAAGTTTCTTTTATTTCCGTCATGTTATAAATACAAATTGTAACTGAATTAAACGACAATGAATTCATTATGTGATGATATGAGATCCCTCTGTTCTATGAAGATGTTAAAGGGGCTTCTGGCAATACTACACTGGTGTGCCAAGCTTTAGGACGAAACTAACTTTAGCGTGGTTTGTCACTGACTGTCAACTAACATAGGTCGCTATTAACTTGGACCATACGTAGAACAAATTGCTACAGTGTGGAACAGAAGATAAGTGAAAGAAATATGCAATGAGACGAACGGCAATGACACTTTTATTCAAACACAATAATTACACTGTAGCTAGAGTGATATGTGATGACTTCAGTGCTATTATATTCCGCCTCCGGTAGCTGAGCGGTCAGCGCGACACAATGTCAATCCTAAGGGCCCGGGTGCGATTCACGGGTACGTCGGAGATTTTTTCAGCTCAGGGTCTGGGTGTTGTGTTGTCCTAATCATCATCATTTCATCCCCATCGACGCGCAAGTCACCGACGCGGCGTCAAATCGAAAGACCTGCACCCGGCGAACGGTATATCCGAAGGGAGGCCCTAGTCACACGACATTTCTTTTAGTGCAATTATTGCCTTTGAATGAAAGTGTGATTCGTGATGGTCCCTTGGACGTTGCAAAAGGTGGGACATAGTTATTAACAGAGTGTGTGATCGCCACGGCTGGCAATGCATCCTCTACAACGTCCTCCCACGTTGGCCACAAGGTTGTCAAGGAGTTCATGTGTAAAGGGTTTGCCGGCCACTGTGACCGAGCGGTTCTAGGCGCTTTAGTCCGAAACCACGCGACTTCTGCTGTCGCAGGTTCGAATCCTCCCTCGGGTATGGATGTGTGTCATGTCCTTGGGTTGGTTAGGTTTAAGTAGTTCTAAGTCTAGGGGACTGATGACCTCAGACGTTAAGTCCCATAGTGCTTACAGCCATATGAACCGTTTCGTAAAGGGTTTCTGTTGTGTCGGCAGATTAGCCAACACAACGCACACTACTTTAGAGAGGAGGCCGAAATGCACGCGTCAACTCACGCCGGCTGGCGTTAGGTCTGAAACAGGATACGTAATGAATGCTATAAAGAAAAGTACGTAGCTGCTGGAATACTTAACTTTAATCCATCATTTGTATACAGCATTCTTGATGATACAAGTGAGACTCTCTCTAGAAATGGTTAATGGCGCCTTGCTAGGTCGTAGCCATGGACTTAGCTGAAGGCTATTCTAACTATCTCTCGGCAAATGAGAGAAAGGCTTAGTCAGTGTAGTCGCTAGCTAAGTCGTCCGTACAACTGGGGCGAGTGCTAGTAAGTCTCTCCAGACCTGCCGTGTGGTGGCGCTCGGTCTGCGATCACTGACAGTGGCGACACGCGGGTCCGACATGTACTAATGGACCGCGGCCGATTTAAAGCTACCACCTAGCAAGTGTGGTGTCTGGCGGTAACACCACAGTTTCCATTCCTTCACCAAACTGCTAGGTGATCGTTGGTCCATGTCGACATGCTGCAATACGTCTGCCCTCTACATACTACACGTGCTCGGTGGGATTTAAGTCGGGGAAACGGGCAAGCGAGTCTATTCGTCTAGTCTATTCGTTCCAAGAGCTCCTCCACTGCGCTATTTGATGTGGTCGCGCAGTGTCATTCATAAAAATGAAATCAGGGCCCAATGCAAACCCAGAAAGAGGCACACGTGAAGGAGTGTCTCGATAACGTCGATCATTGAATCGGACGAGGATCTTTTGTGTCTGAGGATTTAGTCCTTATATTCGTTGATCTGCAGTTTTCGTCTGCCGTAGGGTTTTTTTCTTAGAGTGAATAGTGGGTGACGTGGTCACACTACGAGAAAAGGTTTGTGGAAGCTACTTGTATGTTCTCATTGTCTTGTAATATTAGAACGCAGAGTAGACAGTTTACGTATCCATCTCCGTTATCGGTCCTCCTAATTGCTCCACATTGAGGTAGAACCAAACTGGAAAGGAACTCCTTCGACGAAAGAAAAAAGACAAAGATTTGAACTCCGCCAGTCCTGCCAAGGGACTATGGAGATTGTCTTTTGTCATAGATAATAGCCGTTTATGGAAGGTCTTTCGATAGCCAGTTGTGCCTAATTAAACCAAGGTAAGACCACACATAGTGTTTAAAATTAGCTGTGATGTAGGAAGAGAATGAAGTGTCCATTTCACAATGTACACAGCCAATCAATTGTCTATTTTTTAGACTTGACCTACTTTTCGATACCGCTAAGCAAAACAACAGATAATATATTATTGCTGCCATTTGTGAATACAAAGTAATTAAATTTCCTAAATGGAAAGTAAAAAGTGCTACTTACATGTATTACTTTACGTAAAAAACGTTATATTCATCACGAGCTCAGGCCCTCAATAAACATACAGACAATATAATTTAAGCGCATTAAAACGGTAAGATTAAAAACATGTGTAGCAAACGAACAGACAAATGTCAAACTAGCACGTAGCAGCTAGCTGCAGGGCCTAAGTAGACTAGCAAAGAGCGCACCATATGTTGCAGGCTGATGCCGTAATATACGCTCAGTTATATAATATTTTAATTGTCCTGCAGCGACCAAGCGTCGTAACATACAAAGTAGAAACCGAAGTTGCTACTAAAATGAAATAGTATAACACCAATGGAGTGAAATCAAGTAAAATTAAAAAGACTGGTCAGTCTCCCACAGTTTTCACAGTATAAGAAAAGAAGGAAAAAATGTGTAACATGAAGGCTATGTAGTCTAGCGGAAATTGTAGGAAAATATAACATTCTTTAAGGGTCGAAACCGACTTTAAAGGATGTAATTAACAGCTCCCCCTTGCGAGAAACCAGCTTTTCAAAGAAATAATGCCATCTAAAGAAAATAAAGGAAGTATTATGAGATGTACGGGAGGAAAGCTACGCTTCCGAAAACGAAGTGACGTTGATAAACAAGGTACTTTAGCAAGATAGTACACGGTCGCGAGCAACGGCTTGAAATTGTTGAAAAGAAGCTTCTATTTCTAGAGCGCAACTGTTCCTTTAAGAGCAGGTTACCCTTCCTTACCGCGTTTCTAAAAATCTGTAATTCAATCAATAAATCCAACCTCCACCATACGCTTTCTTTAGGCAGAATCTCGATTTCTTCTTTTTCCGATTATGACCTGACGTTAACGAGTGTTCTGCGAACGTAGAATGAAGGGTACCTCTCTATATACATCTACGTGATTACTCTCCTATTCACAATAAAACGCCTGGCAGAGGGTTCAATGAATCACCTTCAAGCTGGCTCTCCACCGTTCCACTCCCGAACGGCGCGCGGTAAAAACGAGCACTTTCATTTTTCTGTGCGAGCCCTGATTTCTCTTATTTTATCGTGACGATCATTTCTCCCTATGTAGGTGGGTGCCAACAGAATGTTTTCGCAATCTGAGGAGAAAACATTTTATGAGAAGATCCCGTCGGTACGAAAATCGCCTTTAACGATTGCCACACCAATTCACGTTTCATGTTTGCGGCCCTATCTTCCCTATTTCGCGATAATACAAAACGAGCTGCCCTTCTTTGAACTTTTTCGATGTCAGTCCTACCTGATGCGGATCCCACACCTTACAGCAATACTCCAGAATAGTGCGGACAAACGTGGTGTATGCAGTCTCTTTAGTAGATCTGTTGCACCTTCAAAGTGTTCTGCCAATGAACCGCAGTCTTTCGTTTGCTCTACCCACAATACTATCTATGTGACCGTTCCAATTTAGGTTATTTGTAATTGTAATCCATAAGTATTTAGTTGAATTTACAGCCTTCAGATTTGTGTGACTTACCACTTAATCGAAATTTAGTCGATTCCTTTTCGTATTCATGTGAATAACTTCACACTATTCTTTATTCAGGGTCAAGTGCCACTTTTCGCACCATACAGACATCTTATTTAAATCATTTTGCTATTCGTTTTGGTCATCTAATGACTTTACAGGACGGTAAATGACAGCATCATCTGGAAACAATTTAAGAGGGCTACTCAGATTGTCTCCTATGTCATTAATGTAGATCACAAGCAATAGAGGGCCTAGAGCACTTGGGGAACGCCGGATATTACTTCTGTTTTACTCAGTGCCTTTCCGTCTATTAATAAGAACTGTTCTCTCTCTGCCGGGAAATCACGAATGCAGTTGCACAACTGAGGCGATATTCCATAGGCACGCAGTTTGGATAGAAGACACTTGTGAGGAAAGGTGACGAAAGCCTTCTGGAAATTTAAAAATATGGAATCAATTTGACATCTCCTCATTACTTTATGAGTATAAAGAGCTAGTTGTGTTTCACAAGAACGATATTTTCTGAATCCGTCCAATGTGTCAATAAATCGTTTTCTTAGAGGTAATTCATAATGTTCTAACACAGTATATATTCCAAAACCCTACTGTAAATCGACGTTAGTGATATGTGCCTGTAATTAAGCGGATGACTTATTTCCCTTTTTTGGTATTGGTGTGACTTGAGCAATTTTCAAGTCTTTAGTTACAGATTGTTGTATATAATTGCTAAATATGGAACTATTGTATCAGCATACTCTGAAACGAACCTGACTGGTATACAATCTGGACCGGCGGCCTTGCCATTATTAGGTGATTTGAGCTGCTTTGCTCCACCGAGGATATCTACTTTTATGTTTCTTATCTTGGCAGTTGTTCTTGGTTGGAAATCTGGAATATTTAATTCGTTTTCTTTGGTGAAGGAGTTTCGGAAAACCGTGTTTAATAACTCTTCTTTAGTAGCACTGTCATCAGTGACTTCACCAATGTTGTCGCGCAGTGAAGGTATTGATTGCATCTTGCCACTGGTGTGTTTTATGTATCACCAGAATCTCTTTGGGTTTTCTGCCAGATTCCGAGACAGAGTTTCGTTGTGGTAATTATTATAAGCATCTCGCATTGAAGTACGCGCTATCTTTCGAACTTCTGCAAAACTTTGACAATCTTGGGGATTTTGCGTTCTTTTAAATTTCGTATGCCTTTGTCTTTGCTTCTAAAACAGCGATCTGACCCGTTTTGTGTACCATGGGGGATCAGTACCATCACATATTAATTTATGTGGTGTATGTCTCTCAACTGCTGTCGATACAATCTCTTTGAAATCATCTCACATCTTTTCTACGCTTACATGATCAGATCGGAAGTAGTGGATGGTGATGATGATGACGATGTTTGGTTTGTGGGGCGCTCAAAGCGCGGTCATAAGCGCCCGTACACATTTCCAATCTGTACACAGTCCAGTCTAGCCACTTTCATGAATGATGGTGGAATGATGAGAACAACACAAACACCCCGTTCCCAGGCAGGTAAACTCCCCATCCCGACCGGGAATCGAACCCAAGACCCTGTGATCCAGAGGTAGCAACGCTAACCACTAGACCAAGAGCTGTGGACGGAATTAGTGGAGACTGTCTCTTAAAAAGGCGTTAAGAATATTTTAATCAGCTTTTTTAAATAGTTATACTTTGCGTTTCTTTTTGATTGTGGAGGATGGTACGGTATTCAGCCAAACAGCAAATGCTTTGTGGTCGCTAACCCCTGTAACCGTCTGATACTCCCTATTTGAACAGGATTATTTGTTGCTAGCAGGTCAAGTATGCTTTCGCAACAATTTAAGCTTCCAGTGGCCTCATGAACTAATTGTTCAAAATAATTTTCTGAGAAAGCATTCGGTACAATTTCGGATGACGCTTTATGCCTGCCGTTGGCTTTAAACATATAATTTTTCCAGCATATCAGGGTGGGTTAGGCCATCAGTGGGAGAGCACCTCGAGTTCCTGCTGCTAATAAGTACACCGTTCATTTGTTACAAACGGGAGAGACTTCAGTAATGGACAGAAACTGTGACTGCTGTGTCCAGATGCGAACTGAGTTGGTTGGTGATCCCTAGGCCCACTGCTCAAGGCGGTGTTGGCTTCCATCGCAGATTGAGACAACTGCCAAGGGGCATCACTCTGGGGGGGGGGAGGGGGGGACACGGGGATGTGAAGGACTTCGAGCACCTCCCACGTGTCCCCTGAGTATTGCCTGCATTGAGGTTGACCCCTCACCTGTGGTCAAATGGGAGATTACTCCAAAGTCCGGCATACAGCGAGAGACTTTCCAAAGGGCCGATAGTAGGGTCACCCTGGTTCGTTTGACGTACAGGTTTCAGGCGTTATTCATGGTTGGCAGTGAGCCATATGCAGCCGTCCACCCTGTTCCAGAAGAAGCTTTTTGGCACTCAAGATCTGGGCATTCACAGAGGGTGGGTTTGGTGGTAGTTGGGAGCTCCAACATTAGGCGCATAATGGGCCCCTTAGAACATGGCTGCCAAGGAGGGGTAGGTAGCCAGTGTGCACTCTGTGTGCATACCGGGTGGAGTCATTCCGGATGCCATGAAGAGTACAGGGTGCAGCCAACTGCAGGTGGTGACTCATGTTGATACCAATGACTTGAGTCACTTTGGATCGGGGGAGATTCTCTCTGATTTTGGGTGGCTAGTGGCTAGCTTGCTTGCGAGATTAAGGCAGAGCTCACCATCTTAGGCGAGATTAAGGCAGAGCTTACCATCTGCAGCATCGTAGATAGAATCGACTGTAGTCCTTTGGTGAGAGACGAGTTTAGGGTCTGAATCAAAGGCTGAGGCGGTTCTGTGACTGTGTACGCTGCAGATTCCTTGACTTGCGCCATTGGGTGGTGGGTTTCCGGGTTCTGCTAAATAGGTCAGGAGTCCATTACACATAGGAAGTGGCTGCACGAGTAGTGGGGGCTGTGTGGATGGGTCTGGGCGGGGTTTTAGGTTAGAGGGTCTCAGGAAACCACAGAAAGAGCGTCCATATAAAAGGTTCAGGTAAAACACAGTAAGGTAGTTGTGTTGGGAAAGAACCAGAGCCACACGGGGTAACCGTGCGGTATGAGGCATCTTGTCACGGTTCGCGCGGCTCCCTCCGTTGAAGGTTCGAGTCCTCCCTTGGGCATGGGTATGTGTGTTGTCCTTAGCGTAAGCTAGTTTTAGTTAGATTAAGTAGGGCGTAAGCCTAGGGACAGATGACATCAGCAGTTTGGTCCCATAGTCCTTACCACAAATTTCCAAATTTGCAAAGAACCAGAGCTCCAAGCCCTAAGCCTAATAGAAAGCACTGAAGCTCAAATAGTTATAGGTACAGAAAGCTGGCTAAAGCCGGAAATAAATTCAGCACAAATTTTTTAAACGACCTAACAGTGTTCAGAAGGGATAGATTAAATACAGTTGGTGGAGGAGTACTTACTGCTGTCGAAGTATTTTGCCTTGTAGTGGTACGTTTTGTATGTAGGTGCAGGGAAAGTTAAATATTACACACAAAAATCTTAACTTCGTGTTGGACCTCCTTTTGCTCGGCGTAGTGCAGTAACTCGACGAGGCATGGGCTCAAAAAGTCGTTGGAAGTCTCCTGCAGAAAAACTGAGCCATGTTGCCTGTATATCCGTCCATAATGGCAAAAGCGTTGCTAGTGTAGGAAGCTGTGCACGGACTGTTCTCTCGATTACGTCCCATACATTTTCGATGGGATTCATGTCGGGTTATCTGGGGCCAAATTATTGTCTCGACTTGTCCAAAACCGTTCTCAAACAGATCGCTACCAGTTGTGGCCTGGCGTCTGCAGGTGGTTCGAAGCAGCCTAACATTAACATTTCCACTTAATTATCTGCTCAGTTGCACGAGAGGAAGCAATCCATTCCATTTTACACACAGCCCACACTATTATGTAGCCACCAACAGCTTGCACAGTACTTTGTTGACAACTTGATTACATGGCTTCGTGGGGTCTACACCACACTCGAGCCCTACCACTAACTATAATCGGGACTCATCTGACGAGGCCACGGTTTTCCAGTCGTCTAAGGTCCAATCGATGGACCACGAGCCAAAGAGTGGCGCTGCAGACGATGTCGTGCTGTGAGCAAAAGGCACTCGCGTCGGTCGTCTGCTGCCGTAGCCCATTAACGCAAATTTTCCGGACACTGTAATATTGGATACGATCGGCGCACGTCTCACATTGATCTCTGTGGTTATTTCAGGCAGTGTTGCTTGTCTGTTAGCACTGATAACTCTACTCAAACGTCGTTAAGTGAAGGCCGTCGGCCACTGCGTTATCCATGGTGAGAGGTAATACCTGATAGGGTTCTCGACAGGCACGTGACACCGTGGATCACATAATGTTCAATTCCCTGACGATTCCCGAAATGGACTGTCCCATATTCTTCCGCGATTAAAGTCTGTCAATTATCGTCTTGCGGCCATAGTAACATGAATCCCTGAGCACAAATCACTGCTCCGCTAATGCACTGCCCTCTCATAGTTTGTGTATACTACCGCCATCTGTATGTGTGCATATCGTTATCGCATTACTTCCATCACGTAGTCTACGTAGGCCCTACAGCTAGTTGTCATATCTTTAGTTTGACGTTTGTCTATTCAACAGCACTACTTGTTTTTAATCTTACAGTTCTAATGAATTTTAATCATATTGTTCGTATGGGACATGAGCGCCTCAGCTCATAAAGGATGTAACACGTTTTTCGTAATGTAACTCAAGTAACAGTTCAGTGTTCCATTTAGGAAATGTAATCTGTACATATAGTGTGGCCCACTTAAACATCTTAGCGAAAATATCTGTGGAACAAAAACACATACTGAAAAATGACTTTCACTGCTCTGAATGTAAGGCAAGGGCTCATAAATGTAAATACTATGAAACATTGTAAAAGATAAGGAAATATAAGTTTCAACACAGGCATACTTTTTTTTTCAAAGTACGCGATCAGTAACATGAAAAATCACAAAAATAATGGCGCTGATTGCATCGCGATATATCAATTACATCCCGAAAACTTGCACAGCTGAGTTGATGCTTGAAATAAACAAAAGGGGGCCGCTGCTGCACATCTCGAGATGCAAGTGTGAGCCCTACATATGAATGTTTATGGCAGGAAACCCTATTACTACTTTCGGCCCTTGTGAGAACAGTGAAAGTAAGATTACGTACGTCAGTCACATCGCGATTATAAGCAACTTTGGGTTAACTCTTGCATCTGGAGACGTGCAGTAGCGACGTGTTCCGGTTATTTCAAGCGTCAAATTCGCTTTCCATTTTCTCGGGATGTAGTTGATGTATTGTAATGCAACCAACGCCATTCTTTTTGTGATTTTTCATGTTAATGGTTGCGCAAGAAATAATCCGGACCGTCAATTAAAAAAAAGAAGGAAAAACATAAATTTATTTTGGAACTGAAATTTTCTGAGAGTGTCCATTTGGTTGTTTGTGTCTTTGTAATCCACACAAATATACAGTTCTATTCCGAAATTGATGCAAGTTTGCACACTTGCCCTTCGAGGGAAAGTAATGTAACTTGAAACCTACAGAGTGAATCGCCTAAAACTTTCACATAAAATGTTGTGGAAATGCAAAGATCTGTTGATGTGCTGTTTTCACAGAATGGATTACTAGTCAGAGGCCCGTATTGTTAGCCAATAAACAGATTGTAATAATACTTAGAAAGTGTACTTTTTTGCGCAAACATACACTTTTTTAAATAGCACAATGTCTGTTGACATCAACAAACTAAAAGGATGGTAAGTTAAGATGTCAGTGGTGGTTGTTGTAGGATTCTACGAGATATCGTATTTTGAAAAGTTTCAAAACCGACACTTGTTTGTGCCATTCAACCTATGTAGTTGCTAAGTACGATGTTGTTCTGTTTGTTCACAGTGTGATTATGTTCCTTGAGTGTACTGTGACTTGCTAGTCAGTTAGTGTGTGACAGTCCAAGCAGTAGGTCGTGGCTGGACTGTGAGATTTACCAACGCAGAAACAGCTGACATGCTCAAGGTGTATGGAGAGGGTAGGAAGACTGCAAATCGTTTTTGCACGGTGTATGCGGCAAGATATCCAAGCAGACGTGAACCATCTCGGCAATTATTTACTAAGCTCTTCAACCAGTCCGCCAAAGCTGTAGTGTAACACCTAGCCAACGTAACGGAAGGGAACAAGTGACGACAGAAGAGCGGAAATCAACGCTCTTGCTACTGTTGGGGTTGATCCGCACATTAACTCCTGCGCAATCGCACGAGGAAGTGGCATGAGTCAGGCAAGTGTAATACGCATTCTAAAGCGACATAGGTTTCATCCCTGCCACATCTGTCTCCAACAAGAGCTGTATGGAAACGATTGTGAGAGTCGTGTTAACTTCTGTAATTGGCTCTGAGGCAGGTTACTTCAGATGTATCACGTATCTTATTAAGTGGTGAAGCCACATTTACTAATCATAGCTTTGTAAACCACTGAAACAAGCACTATTGGTCTATTGACAAACTCCGTTGGCTTCGTCAGGTGGGACGTCAGCGTCCATGGAGTATAAATGGGTGGTGAGAAATTGAGAAACATCAACTGAGGAGATTATTTCAGAAAACAACTACTGTCCCCTCATTAAACTACGGCGAAGCAACCATGCAAATTCCAATTCTTCCATTTATCGATTTCTTTCTGTTACCTTGCAATCAAAATGACGCTTCATGGACGAAGCAAGGAGTACATGAAAAGCAGACTAGCACAGACTGGTCAAAACAAGCATAGTAGTATCAAATATAGACCTTAATTTGAGGAAGAAGCACAACATTGTATGAAAGTGAGTCATGTGCTGTGTAAAACCGGGCCGGCCGTTGTGGCCGTGCGGTTCTAGGCGCTTCAGTCTGGAACCGCGTGACCGCAACGGTCGCAGGTTCGAATGCTGCCTCGGGCATGGATCTGTGTGATGTCCTTAGGTTAGTTAGGTTTAAGTAGTTCCAAATTCTAGGGGACTGATGACCACAGATGTTAAGTCCCATAGTGCTCAGAGCCATTTGAACCATTTTTTGTAAAACCGGAAAAGAACATTGTAAGTAGGCTGTTTAGGTTTTCTCATTGGTAACGCCACGTAGCGCTCTGTATGGAAATCACTGGCTGTGCTGTGTGCAGTCTGTGGCTAGTTTGCATTGTTGTCTGCCATTGCAGTGTTGGGCAGCTGGATGTTAACAGCGCGTAGCGTTGCGCAGTTGGAGGTGAGCCGCCAGCAGTGGTGGATGTGAGGAGAGAGATGGCGGTGTTTTGAAATTTGCAATACTGGATATCATAAACTGCTATATATTATGACTTTTGATGACTATTAAGGTAAATACATTGTTTGTTCTCTATTAAAATCTTTCAATTGCTAACTATGCATATCAATAGTTAGAGCCTTCCGTAGTTTGAATCTTTTATTTAGCTGGCAGTAGTGGCGTTCGCTGTATTGCAGTAGTTCGAGTAACCAAGATTTTTGTGAGGTAAGTGATTTGTGAAACGTATAGGTTAATGTTAGTCAGGGCCATTCTTTTGTAGGGATTTTTGAAAGTCAGATTGCGTCGCGCTAAAAATATTGTATGTCAGTTTAAGCACAGTCTTATATAATTGTTCTAAGGGGATGTTTCAACATATTTTAAGCGTTTAGGATCTGGTGCTAGAGAAGAATGTTGAAAATTAGGTGGACGTAAGATGAGAACTGCATAATGCCGCATAATCAGTGATTAACCGACCAGAAAAAGGGACAGGATGACACGACATTTGTAAATATGTCAGGGAATAGCCTCCATGGTGCTGTACGGAGATGTATAATGTAAAAACTGCAGGGGAAGACAAGGGTTGGATTACATCCATCAAATAGTTGAGGATGTAGGGTGCATATGCTCTTCTCAGATGAAGAAGCTGGCATGAGAGAGAAATTCATGGCGGACAGCATCAAACCAGTCAGAAGACTCGTACCTCAGAGAGAAAAAAACATCTCTTAGAAGACTCCTAGCATAGATGGTTTCATTCATAGCACCCAGAAAAGTTAGATATGTGCAACTTAAGTCAATGTTCCCTCGTTTTCATAGTTATTGCACATTGTGGTCACAATTACAACCTAAGTGGAAACTATGTTGACTCCAGCGCACTTTGCACTTAAATAGGTACTAAACCTTACGATACCACTGATTTCAAGGGAAAATGATAGAGCAGGTTGCCTGCATGCAGCAGCAGTGGTAAACTCGCACGCTGTGACACCGTGAACTTACAATTTAAGCTCATTTGTGAACATTCAAATTTCAGTTTGTGTGTCATACATAGTGTAAGGCGTAATCGACCCTTAAAATTAATTATATTCCACATCTGACTTGTTTATAATGCATGTCAAGTGTCAGCAAGACTAAAAAATAGAACGGTTACATCAAGTGCCATGATATTTTCCATACACATACACACACACACACACACACACACACACAACATAGCCAAAATAAAACTTCTGTTATGCTGACGTTCATTCATCACAACACAGCCAAAGATGATGCTGGAACAGGACAGAAATGAAACACAGTAAATGCAATTGACGCTGGTGCAACAAGACAGAAACGAGAAGTTGGTACCTCGAAAATAAAATCTTTGCTACGAAAATAAAATTATTTTTCATTTAACAAGTATGAAACACACGCAGGTTGCCTATCGTAATATGAAAATACAATTACAGTATCTGATAACAAATGAAAACTGAGAATTTGCAGAAAATTAAAATAGTTTTATTTCTCAAAGTACGCAAGCTTTCGAGAGCAATACACTATTGACAGTACTGGCATACACTAATCAGCCAGAACATTATGACCACCGTCCTACTATCGATGTAGACCCATCCAGACGATAGCAGCGTCATCCGCCGAGAAATTACGGCTAGTCAGACACAAGCACGGCGCATGTCGTATCAGTGAGCGTGCTGCTAATATGAAGAATGGGGAAGGCGAGCGATCTAAGTTTGACTGAGGGCAGATTTCGTCGGGTGTTCGAGAAGTGCTCTGGTGAGTGTCTTCAATACACAGCGAAACCAAGGTAAAACCATGTCCAGACGTCGCAGGATGAGTGACCACCCCTCATTACTGAGCTCATCTTCCCCATTCCTGGAATTTACGGGGATTAGGAGACTTGTGTGTGCAGATATGGTGAAATCTCTCTCCAGCGAACTACCAAGGCCTCATTGCTTCCATACCATAACAAGGCGCCGCGCTCTTATGACATCGACATCGATGGGACGTTAACTCCCCTCCTCCTCCCCCCCCCCCCTCCTTCATAGTGTACTTCTCTTGGCCAAGAATACCATTTTTGCCTATTCTTCTTCTTCTTCTTCTGCAGCTCTACAGCCCATGACGTATCTTGGCCGCTTCAACTATCTCCTTCCATTTATCCACATCCCTTGATAGCATTGTCCAGTTCCTGTAGCCCATCTGCCCAAGGTCTTCTATGACTACGTCCTCCTGTCTAATTTTCGGTCGACTACGTCCTCTCTGTAGACCTGGCTTTCCTTATAATGTCTTTTCTGATATTACCATATCATTCATCCGTGTCACGTGTCCATCCCACCTCAGCCTACATGATTTCACAGTTCTTCTAATAGGCTGATCTTTGTAGATGGCGTGCTGCTCATGGGTCTATCTCCTCCTCCATCTTTCCTTTTCGCAAATTGGGCTGATGATTCTCCTGAGTATCGTTCTCCCGAATGCGTCCAGTGATTCAGCATCCTTTTCTGTCAGAACCCTGGTATGTAAGCACTGATCTGATCAGTGTTTTATAGATGGTTAGTTTGTTGGTTCTAGTTAAGAGCCTTGAGGATAGAAACTTTGTTATGGCGAAATAAGCTTCAATGGATACAATTAGTCTCTGCTTTATTTCATAGGAGGTATCATTTAGACTTGTTACAAACAAGCCCATGTACTTGAAATGATCGACTCTTCAAGATCACCAGTCCGGATGTTAACTTTCTCGAAAAGTTTCTGCTACGTCTGATTACTTTCGTTTTTCTTCGGTTTGCTCTGAATCCGTATTCCGTACTGATTACACTGCTCAATCCATGTAACACGTACCGTAATTGTCCTTCACTTTCACCGAGGATACCGATCACATCAGCGAATTTTATCATTGATATCCTTTCACCTTGAATTTAAATCCCTCTCTTGAACCTTTCTTTTACTTCTGTCAGTCATTCTTCGATATACAGACTAAACAGTAGAGGTGAAAGACTACATCCCTGTCTTACACACCTTTTAATCTGAGCGTTTAGTTCTTGGTTTTCCACTCTTATTGTTCAATCTTAGCTCTTTTACATATTGTATATTACTCGTCTTTCCCTTTAGCTTACCCCTGTTTTTCTCAGAATTTCGACCACCTTGCACCATTTGAAACTGTCGAATGCTTTTTCCAGGTTGACAAATCATATGAACGTTTATTTATTTGTCTTTAATCTTGCTTCCATTATCAACTGCAACGTGAGAATTGCCTCTCTGGTGCCTTTACCTTTCCTAAAGTCTATCTTAACATCATATGACGGTTTCATATTTTCTTTTCTATTCTTTTGTACATTGTTCTCGTCAGTAACTTGGGTGCATGAGCTGTTTAGCTGACTGTGCGATAATTCTCGCACTTGTTAGCTCTTGCAATCTTAGGAATACTGTGGATGATTATTTGTCCCGAAAGTCTGATGATATATCACTAGACACATACATTCTACACTTGCTGGGCGGGGTAGCCGCGCGGTCTCAGGCGTCTTGCCACGGTCCTGGTGGCTGCCCCCGTCGGAGGTTCGAGTCCTCTTTCGGGCATGGGTGTGTTGTGTTTTCCTTAGCGTAAGTTAGTTTAAGTTAGGTTAAGTAGTGTGTAGGCTTAGGGACCAATAACCTCAGCAGTTTGGTCCCTTAAGAATTGACACACATTTCAACATTCTACACAACAACGTAGTCGTTATGTTGTCACTTCCCCTAACGATTTTAAAAATTCCGATGGAATGTTATCTGTCCCTTCTACCATATTTGATCTTAAGTCTTCCAAAGATCCTAATTCCAATACCGGATCTCCTACCTCTTCTATATCGACTCCTCTTTCTCCTGCTATCACATCAGACAAGTCTTCCTCCTCATAGAGACCTTCAGTGTTCTCTAGGTACCCGTCTCCTTTGGAATTTACATTGAACTTTTACTGTACCACTTTTACTTTTAATTTCACTGAAGGTTGTTTTGAGTTCTCTACAGGGTGAGGAAAATAAAAGTGGCCCAGAGAACAGATTTCCAGGCCACAAAGAACCATATCAGTACTAACCTGACAATAAAATATAATAAAAGTGACCACTATTCATCTCTTGCACTTTTGGGCTCTGATCAGAAAGTTGCCAAAGGTGGATCGAAGTTGGACTGCTGGAATTGCTGCAGTCTTGTCCGAAATGTTCTGCTGTAGTTCTTAAAGACTATGAGAGTTGTACGATACACTTTAGACTTGACGGCTCCCCACAGAAAGTAATCGCACACTGACAGATCAAGTGACGAGGGTCGACAGCTAGAGCCGCCACCAGACTGACCTCTGCTAACAAATCCGTCAGGAGTGAAGATTGCGTGAATGTGCTCAAAGTTTCGGTCGACTCTATGGGCAGATTTTCCATCCTGCTGGAAGTAATTGTAGGTCTTTTCATCCTCCGTTAATTCTGACACAAATGGTTTCAAAATGCTGGTAATATAACGCGCTGAAATTAGCGTCTGATGAAAGACGATGCGACCAATAATGCTGCGTGCAGACACTGCACACCTAACCCCAACCATCTAAACACGCAGTGGTGTTTCGTGGAAGTTATGCGGATTTTCCGCTGCCCAGAACGTGTGGTTTTCAGAGTTGACTTAACCACTGAGGGGAAACTAGGCATCATCAGACATAAAGATCCGATCCATTTCCAAGCCATTCGTTGTTATCCCAGTGAACAGCCACTCACAAAACTGGAGGAGTTGAGGAGCATCTTCTGTTTTAAATGTATGAAGTATAGACACTAGATGCAAGTACAGGTCCAGGTTGAGTACTCGCCCGCATGATAGACGTGATATGCCGGTCTCTTGTGCCAGTCGTCAGGTTGATTTTGTAGGACTCTGAAGCATTATCTAGTTAAGTGTAGCCAGATTTTCTGGTGTGCGAGCGCGTTTCTGAATGTTTTTGGACTTGCTCGAAACAGATCCTGTCTGATGCCATTTCAGACTAAGTGTTGCCTGGCACTCTTTGCTGACACTTTAACACCGGTACACTTTTCAGTAAACAACTGACCATACCGTTCCCACGACTTTGTTGTCAGGTAACTTTCCACAACGAACATCCGCTACTACACTGTGAGTACCATCGTTCCCTTTGCATTGATTCACTAATACTAACACAGCCCGCACTATGCTCTGAACCTGTGTGGATAAAGTGGCGAGCGTACACGCGGTGTGGTTATATGCATACATTTACGTCCAATCGTATCCACTTTTATTTGCCCCACCCTGTACATACCTAGTCAGTCCTTCCAACAATACTTTCTTTTTAGATTTCTTCACACTTTTCATGCAGCCCTGCACTTCCGTTTTCTTTCATTCTCAGTGTCTTGCATTTCTATGTTCCTCAGTTTCCCTGAACATTTTTGTATTTTCTTCTTTCATCGATCAGTTCAAGTATTTCTTCTGTTACCCATAGTTTCTTCGCAGTTACATTCTTTCTATCCACGTCTTTCTTTGTAACTTCTGGGACTGCCCACTTTAGAGATGCCCACACCTCTTGAATTGAACTGCCTACTGAGATATTCCTTATCGCAGTATCTGCAACCTTAGAGAAGTTCAAGCTATGGTGGTACTGGGCGCTACCTACTGTAGTTGAATAGTTTGGCTCGAGCCCCCACGTGCTACGGCACGAAAAAATATGTATTTGTTACGCTCAGCTTAACTGAGAGGCCCAGAGATGTGGCTGGTCTGAATGTTTTCGTCATAGGTTGCCAGCTCACACCTGTCGTAAACTCAATTTTTAAGCTGAAATAAAATATAGAAAACAATGCAAGCAGGTATTGCGGTGAAATTTAAAATATTAAGTCACTCACGTTGATTTATAATTTGAACAAGTAGTTTATTTTTCTTCAATATACGAGGTGCAGTCAAGTTTTAAGGCCTCCGATTTTTTTTCTCCGGACTGGAAAGAGATAGAAACATGCGCATTGTTTTAAAATGAGGCCGCGTTCATTGTCAATACGTCCCAGAGATGGCAGCACCGTACGGCAGATGGAATTTTACCGCCAGCGACGAGAATGAGAACTGTTTTAAATACTTAAAACGGCAATGTTTTCCTTACTTGAACAGCGTGCAATCGTTCGTTTTCTGAACTTTCGTGGTGTGAAACCAATTGAAATTCATCGACAGTTGAAGGAGACATGTGGTGATGGAGTTATGGATGTGTCGAAAGTGCGTTCATGGGTGCAACAGTTTAATGAAGGCAGAACATCGTGTGACAACAAACCGAAACAAGCTCGGGTCACACAAACCGGTCTGACGACATGATCGAGAAAGTGGAGAGAATTGTTTTGGGGGATCGCCGAATGACTGTTGAACAGATCGCCCCCAGAGTTGGCATTTCTGTGGGTTCTGTGCACACAATCCTGCATGACGACCTGAAAATGCGAAAAGTGTCATCCAGGTGGGTGCCACGAATGCTGATGGACGACCACATGGCTGCCCATGTGGCATGTTGCCAAGCAATGTTCACGCGCAATGATAGCATGAATGGGACTTCCTTTTCGTCGGTTGTGACAATGGATGAGACGTGGATGCCATTTTTCAATCCAGAAACAAAGTGCCAGTCAGCTCAATGGAAGCACACAGATTCACCGCCACCAAAAAAAATTCGGGTAAGCGCCAGTACTGAAAAAATGATGGTGTCCATGTTCTGGGACAGCGAGGGCGTAATCCTTACCCATTGCGTTCCAAAGGGCACTACGGTAACAGGTGCATCCTACGAAAATGTTTTGAAGAACAAATTCCTTCCTGCACTGCAACAAAAACGTCCGGGAAGGGGTGCGTGTGTGCTGTTTCAGCAAGACAACGCACCCGCACATCGAGCTAACGTTACGCAACAGTTTCTTCGTGATAACAACTTTGAAGTGATTCCTCATGCTCCCTACTCACCTGACCTGGCTCCTTGTGACTTTTGGCTTTTTACAACAATGAAAGACACTCTCCGTGGCCGCACATTCACCAGCAGTGCTGCTATTGCCTCAGCGATTTTCCAGTGGTCAAAACAGACTCCTAAAGAAGCCTTCGCCGCTGCCATGGAATCATGGCGTCAGCGTTGTGAAAAATGTGTTCGTCTGCAGGGCGATTACGTCGAGAAGTAACGCCAGTTTCATCGATTTCGGGTGAGTAGTTAATTAGAAAAAATATCGGAGGCCTTAGAACTTGAATGCACCTCGTAAAATACTGTCTGAGGGGTTCTTACATAACTGAAACCACAACAGTTCACTCTAAAATTCATATGTCGTGGTCACGGCACTCGTCAGTCTGTTCACAGTTTACAAAATACACCGTTGTCTGCTGTTCTAAACCACTGTATTGCGTTCAGCTTGGTCGTTTTCGAACGTCGCTATATACATACTCGTACCCGATCGTGGCTACCAACCCAATACTACCCCTAGACGGAAGGCACGTACGTCTTTTAGCCTTGCTCAAACTCAACTGTCCCGTCATCAAAGATGGCCGCCCTATGCACCCTCGAAATGACTGTCTAATTCAAAACAATGTTTGGCAAACAGAATTACGAATATCTAAAAGTAAACTCAAAAACACAAATGATACAATAAAAAAATATAGAAAATTTCCGGGCAATAACAATTTAAGATCCAATGTTTTGACTCTGCCACCGTTTTTTCACAAATAATGTTCTTATGGCGTGATATTGCTTTTCCCAGGTTTTTGATACTAAACATAAATAAACAAATAGAAATAGATACTTAATTACTCATCTACCTCTTTAAACTTTAGAATGCTGGCGCTAGTTTCGTCTCTTTACCAAAAACACATTTTTTCTCAGTCGAATCCCATATTCCGACCTCTCATTCAAAAATGGTACTTATTCAGCCAAATCGGCTACGATTAATCGATGCAGCTCTACTAGCCGCATCCATAAACATTTTGTTCATATTAATCGGTCAAAGCATTGTCGAGATATTAGCTTTTGAACTTTCATAAATTTACAATTTTTAAGACAACAGTACCTTGTAAAGTATTACGTATTCTTGTGCGCGTCTAGATAATTTAGCTTCACTTTTTTTTTTTTTTTTTTTTTGTCCATGAATGCGAACTCGCACCTCCGTGACACTCTTAGTTTTGTTTTTATCAATTTTTCTGTGGGATGTTTCCAGAATGAGATTTTCACTCTGCAGCGGAGTGTGAGCTGATATGAAACTTCCTGGCAGATTTAAACTGTGTGCCAGGCCGAGACTCGAAATCTGGACCTTTGCCTTTCACGGGCAAGTGCTCTACCAACTGAGCTACGCAAGCACGACTCACGCCCCGTACCTGTACTTCTGCCAGTACCTCGTCTCCTACCTTCCAAACTTAACAGAAGCGCTTCTGCGAACCTTGCAGAACTAGCACTCCTGAAAGAAAGGATATTGCGGAGACATGGCTTAGGCACAGCCTGGGGGATGTTTCCAGAATGAGATTTACACTCTGCAGCGGAGTGTGCGCTGATATGAAACTTCCTGGCAGATTAAAACTGTGTGCCAGGCCGAGACTCGAATTCGAGTCCCGAGTTCGAGTCTCGGCCTGGCACACAGTTTTAATCTGCCAGGAAGTTTCAATTTTTCTGTGGCATATAGATTTCTCCAAGCGCACGAACACGACCATTTGCGCCCCTGCCAAGTGTTCGCTCGGTTTTTTCTAAGGCCGCATTCACGCTAGCCGCTCGTCACAGTCCGTAGCAACCACGTGCTCTGCGGCGGGAAACTGCCGCTCTAATCTCCTGCCACAGCTTGTACGCTCACAAAGCGTATCTCTTCATTCCTTAGTACTTCTCTATCCCACTTCTTTAAACATTGATTGTTTCTGACTAGTCTCTTAAACTTCAACCTACCGTTCGTCAATACTAAATTGTGGTATGAGTCTGTACCTGCTCCTGCGTACACCTTACAATCCATTATCTGCTTTCGGAATCTCTGCCTGATCGTGATGTAATCTAACAAATTTTCCTTTTCCAAGTATTCCTCCTCCCTTGTGATTCTTGAACCGAGTATTCGCTCTTACGAGCTGAAATTTATTGCAGAACTCAATTAATCTCTCTCCTCTCTCATTCCTGGCACCAATCCCATATTCTCCTGTAACCGTTTCTTCTACTCCTTCCCCTACAACGGCATTCCAGTCCCCAATGACAACTAGATTTTCATCTCCCTTTACAAACTGAATTCCACATTGAATATCGTCATACACTTTCTCTATCTCTTGCGAAGTCGGCATGCATACCTGAAGTACCGTTATCTGCTGCTGTTGATATTACATTTTACTTGTCTGACTAGAAATCGTTATCTTCTTTCCATTTTCCTACACTGATCTCCGCTATATCTAGATTGAGCTTTACCATTTACCTTTTAAGATTTCCTAGTTTCCCTATCACGTTCAAACCTCTGACATTCCACGCCCCGACACACAGGACGTTATTCAGTCTTTTTCTCGTGGTCATCTCCCCCTTGGTAACGCCGTCCAGGATGTTCGAATGGGGGTCTAGTCCGGAATCTTTTGCCAATGGAGAGGCCATCAATCACATGCCACATATCCTGTGGATACACGTTATGTGTATTTAATGAAGTGGTTTCCATTGACTCCTGCGTCCTCACGCCGTTGATCGTTGTTGATTCTTCCGCCGTTACGTGTAGTTTCCCACTCGAATGGCAAGAGCGTGTGCCCTGAACATCTGCCCGGTTCTCCGCCCTCTTTGACAAGGCAGTTGGTTGAATGAGGGTAGTACACAGAACGCCAATTTCAGTTTTACTTATTTCATAAGGTGCGAATATTCTCTAGTAGAATAGTGATCCAGAAAGTGTACATAACATTTCTTTTATTTCCGTTTACGGTCACAAAGTTGTTTGGTCCTTAGAATACCGGTTTCGGTCACCGGATCTGTTTTAAAACGTGTTTTAATGTAACGAAGCCACAGTGACATAGTAAAAAAATGCACACAAAGTCACCTCAGCATTGTTGAGCATTGCAGATATTTAAAATACAGGTCATCTGTGTCATTGTTTTCGGTACAGTTATGAGCAGCAGCGCTGTTAACAATACGACTCCACAGGCACCGTGACCTGAAGATGCTCATCGCTGACCGAAACCGGTAGTCTAAGAACAGAACTATTTAACAGGAATAAAAGAAATCTACTCTAATTTTATATGTGTTCCATTACGCCTCTGCGATTGATAGGACGTAACGGCAAAACGGGCTATGGAGTAGGAGTGGCTGGCGATTCTGGGGGTGGGGGGGTGGGGGGTGGGAATGGTTCAAATGGCTCTGAGCACTATGGGACTTAACATCTATGGTCATCAGCCCCCTAGAACTTAGAACTACTTAAACCTAACTCACCTAAGGGCATCACACAACACCCAGTCGTCACGAGGCAGAAAAAATCCCTGACCCCGCCGGGAATCGAACCCGGGTGCGGGAAGCGAGAACGCTACCGCACGACCACGAGCTGCGGACAGGGGGGTGGGGAGTGGGGCATATATATTGTGACGGAATAAAAAATTTCAGTTCCAAGAAGGAGTTGTGGGTCGTAAACGAAAGTTGGCAGACGTATTTCTGCTTCTAACGTCTATACAAATTTCGTGCTATTCACGTAAGACTGGCGCTAGTAGCACCATTATGAGGATGCGAATCAGGTTTGCTTTAAATACACGCTGTAACGGTCGTGGGCGTTAGTCACCTTTGATAGTGGACGCAGTGAGATGCTGATCGTCAAGAATTCCTTTACGGCGACGAAAACGCCATCATCAACATCTCACTGTGTTTGAATGAGAAGCTCGATGTACCTACTGCGATACTGCAGAATTGTCAGGAATGTAGTATCCAACTGTATATGGCTGCTGGCTGCGGTGGTCACGAGAATGTACGTCCGCATTAAGGCCGGGCTCCGGACGGTCACCTGGCACTGTCTACATCTACATTTACATCTACATTTACACTCCGCAAGCCACCCAACGGTGTGTGGCGGAGGGCACTTTACGTGCCACTGTCATTATCTCCCTTTCCTGTTCCAGTCGCGTATGGTTCGCGGGAAGAACGACTGTCTGAAAGCCTCCGTGCGTGCTCGAATCTCTCTAATTTTACATTCGTGATCTCCTCGGGAGGTATAAGTAGGGGGAAGCAATATATTCGATACCTCTTCCAGAAACGCACCCTCTCGAAACCTGGCGAGCAAGCTACACCGCGATGCAGAGCGCCTCTCTTGCAGAGTCTGCCACTTGAGTTTGTTAAACATCTCCGTAACGCTATCACGGTTACCAAATAACCCTGTGACGAAACGCGCCGCTCTTCTTTGGATCTTCTCTATCTCCTCCGTCAACCCGATCTGGTACGGATCCCACACTGATGAGCAATACTCAAGTATACGTCGAACGAGTGTTTTGTAAGCCACCTCCTTTGTTGATGGACTACATTTTCTAAGGACTCTCCCAATGAATCTCAACCTGGTACCCGCCTTACCAACAATTAATTTTATATGATCATTCCACTGCAAATCGTTCCGCACGCATACTCCCAGATATTTTACAGAAGTAACTGCTACCAGTGTTTGTTCCGCTATCATATAATCGTACAATACTGTCGGGAGGGAAGACCATCGTGTTCGGCGTACGGCTCTGGCGCTTTGCGACTCTCGTTTTAGAGCTCATTGGAGTGCGGGGTGGCGTCTGTTGTATCTTCTAATGAAGGCTGATTCCGCCTGGGTGCCGGTGATGACCGTGTGTTGGGAGGGCATGTACGTTTTCACGCTTGCATTCAACTTTCTGGCGGTTACAACCGTAATTAATGCACCAGAATTCACACTTGTAGTGGCTTACATTTACGTGCGATCTTGCAAAGTCAGTCACTTAAATATATATTACCTAGACAGATGTATTCCCGAAGTTTCGTTACTCTACATTAATTACTTTTGCTTGTCCGTTTTTTTTTTTTCGTAAGTGTATGTGTTAGCAATGACAGTTTATTAATAACATCTCTTAAAGCGAGAGTTAAGCAAAACAATTGTCAAAAATTAATTAAAGGGAAACAGCAATTGTTAGAACATTGACGGTTTGCCATTCAATAAATCCTCATATCAACAGGACAAAAATCCTCTCTAAAATTCCAGTACTTACACTTCGATTAATAATAGTATTAAATCACTCCAGACGTACATCATAAAATCTCATAATCCATAACTAAATTCTGGTTCGAAATTCTTAAAATCAAGTCGAGGCTGCAAGAGAATAACAAGGTACATAAACAAAACTGGCTGGCCACAGTAACTCTAACAAAAACTGAAATCCTAACTATTTGACACATACGTGTCAGCTAACGTTGCGAAATAATACCGATCAGGAAGCTCATAACAAGAAACCAAAACAGGTAAACACCAAATCGTGGAAGGTAGTGCCATCCTCAGTATAAAGAATTTGGAAATTTAGTTAACAATGTTTTAGTAGTGCTAAAATTATTCACGCACAAATACTCCAGAAATACATGTAGCAACCGCACCGATCAATGTGACGAACATAGTGTCAAGTATAAACGTGAGAGATTTTCACTCTGAGACAATTTTCTCAACAACACGCGCCGTGTAAACAGCGGTGAGAGTCAGCTATCTGGCAGTATACGGAGTGGGGCAAAATCTCAGATAGTCGCGCTCTGCGATTTTATCCTCTTAATGTAGACGGCAACCCCTATCTCTCGAGAGCTGCTCGCTGTAGCTCTCAGACAAGCAAAACTATACGGGCATTGTCGGAGAATTGAGAGTACTGGTGAGTGTTTAGCGTCCATTTTGCGTCCAGGATTTGTGATATATTTCATAGTTTTTAGGTTACCACGTCTAGGTAATATATTTTGTCGTGCTCAGGCACACACTAAATGAAATTACTCACAAAACTGCGGGTTTTGAGCCATAATTTGTGGCCCTGGCATGTTTCTGAGCGACGGAAACACCCGTTTTACCTCCTACACAAACAATACGAGCAGTTATCTACTTCCAAAGTTCTACAGTTTAACTATGCAACGCAAAAAAGAACTTATAGTACATCATAGACATGTTTCATAGAGTTCATGCAAGGAAAAAAAAACTTTTGCTGAGGAGACTCGACCCTACGTTAACATGAATAAGAGAATAGCGTATTATCCATTGCGCCATACTGACACGGCAACCAACTCTTCTATAAACGTGTACCGGCTTTGTTGCAACAGTTGAGACTACTGTCGTGATGGCTACGCATGGTGAAATGAATGTCAGCCATGTGTCAGGGAAAAAAAAGGGGGCGGGTGAAGAAACCTGCCATCAAGTGGACTGAGGACGAAGATGTTTATTTAATTACTTTGCACAAGGAATAGCCAGAGTTCTGGAATGTACTGTCATTGGAAGACGGAAACTGGGGTAAGAAGCAAGGTTTGTTGGCTAAAATTGCTACAGTTTGTAACGCATCCATAGAAGAAATTTACCAGATCAACAATTTAAAGACTCAAAAAGGTAGTTTTATAGTAGATTAACTGATACAGAGAAACGAGTTGACTGTGTAATAGTTTTGGGACTCGGAAAACTGCCATTTAACTTCAAGTAATACATTTGTATCTATAATCTTTTTATGATGTGTTATTCATGGATTTTGTTATTAGATTGGGAGTTAAAAAATCTGTTCTTTAACTTCAGGAATTTACGAGTGGTTTCTTTAGTCAATACAAATAAAACGTTCATATAAATGTATGCTCCGAAATGCTTCATTTATGAGTATCAAATGTCCGCCCTGTTTGGATTTTGAAGTAGTATGGATATCAAAACGAAACCTCATGATATGTTATTTCACCGTAATTGTTACTTTACCAAATATTAAAGGGAATAAACGTACTTTCACGTAATAGTGTCCTGCTCGGCTAGTTTTAGAGTGTTTATTGAATTTTCAACGCTGACATTCTCCTAATATCTCGATATTGTAGTCTATCTTCCATCACAAGCTCTAGAATCAGATTCTTGCATGCTCTAAAATCATCCCGCACCCTAATCTATTCTCTTATCTAATACATACAAGGTCGTTCAGGTTTCTTCTTTCCCACTAAAAGTATTAAAAGTGTAAATGCAGCCCAATGCTCTTCCATCACAGTCTCTTCCTTCACGCACAGATGTACGACTGAAAAATCTCTCGGAGAGTAATCTCTCTGCACTCACAGACTTTCGCTCCCTGTTGCATGCAAACACTTCCTATATCTGCTCTCGTAAGGCAGCCAGATACATAGAGAAAATACTCGCAAGTTACTGCCTGACAGTAACCGTAGGCAAAAATTCGCCCCTAATGTGAACATTTTGCGAGTACTATTTGAGAGCACCGAAATGTCTGAGATCAATCAACTCTCACATGTATTACTCGACCAGAATGTTATTGTACCTGGGAGTGAGTGCGCTTCGGTCGGCTCACCGCGAGTTTTTGTCGCGATATTTCACGAAGAAACGCTGAACCACGTGGTAGTGTGTGCACACCTACCCTGAAAGTATTCACAGTCCGACGGATATCCCTAGTCCCCAATGTACGTGTTTGTTGTAATGTCACTACATGTTTCCAATAATGGCAACGGTAGACCAAGTGCATTAATATCATGTTCGGATAGTATCCCAGCCCTAAAGTTAGCTAACGGACAAGAGGTGCTCGATGAGTTTTGTGACGTCACTTCTACATCTACATCTACATCTACATTTATACTCCGCAAGCTACCCAACGGTGTGTGGCGGAGGGCACTTTACGTGCCACTGTCATTACCTCCCTTTTCTGTTCCAGTCGCGTATGGTTCGCGGGAAGAACGACTGTCTGAAAGCCTCTGTGCGCGCTCTAATCTCTCTAATTTTACATTCGTGATCTCCTCGGGAGGTATAAGTAGGGGGAAGCAATATATTCGATACCTCATCCAGAAACGCACCCTCTCTAAACCTGGCGAGCAAGCTACACCGCGATGCATAGCGCCTCTCTTGCAGAGTCTGCCACTTGAGTTTGTTAAACATCTCCGTAACGCTATCACGGTTACCAAATAACCCTGTGACGAAACGCGCCGCTCTTCTTTGGATCTTCTCTATCTCCTCCGTCAACCCGATCTGGTACGGATCCCACACTGATGAGCAATACTCAAGTATACGTCGAACGAGTGTTTTGTAAGCGACCTCCTTTGTTGATGGACTACATTTTCTAAGGACTCTCCCAATGAATCTCAACCTGGTACCCGCCTTACCAACAATTAATTTTATATGATCATTCCACTTCAAATCGTTCCGCACGCATACTCCCAGATATTTTACAGAAGTAACTGCTACCAGTGTTTGTTCAGCTATCATATAATCATACAATAAAGGATCCTTCTTTCTATGTATTCGCAATACATTACATTTGTCTATGTTTCCTTCCTGTTCTTTCTAGTTCAGGAGCCAGTTTGTCACGTGAAATCCAAAATAAGTTCTGCAATATTTCAACAATGTGCCATTTAAAGCAGAATCAATAGGAAGCAAGAACGATGCTTACGTCACAAGCAGAAAGCAAAACGCTATACTGTATTTGTAGTGTTCAGTAGAAGCCCATGTTAGGTGGGTTTTATGTTATACATTACACCCTATGAATATGTGGTTTTTCTAAGCATCAGCATATTGAATGCCTTCAGAACAAGTCGTTATTGGTAACATTTGTTGTAATAAAACGATGGGAAACGTCTGTCACATTGGGATTTTCGTATTTAGTTACTTTGACTATATAGTTGCGTGTTATGAGAGTAAGCTGTCTTACAGCAACGATCCACTAAAGATTCCTGAAAACATTTCGTTCTGTACGGAACCGCGCTGCAGCTACGGTCGCAAGTTCGAATCCTGCCTCGGGCATGGATGTGTGTGATGTTCTTAGGTTAGTTAGGCTTAAGTCGTTCTAAGTCTAGGGAACTGATGACCTCAGATGTTAAATCCCATAGTGCTTAGAACCATTTGAACCATTTCGTTCTTGGTAGGATTTTTATAATTAACTGTCAACAATATTTCGACGATTAAAGCCTATAGGACACTGTAACATAAACGATCTGAAAGCGAAGATAGCTCGGAAGAGAGTTCGCATAGCGCTGTATCCCACCCTTATTTTTTCCCACCTTCGCATTTTCTAAAAGGTTTTGGGAGTTTCCCATGAAATTAATAGAAACAATTTCTGTAATATTTGGTGTTACATAGATACAAGTGTGCTCTCTGTCAGGAGTTAATTTGTTCGATTTGGTGAACGTTAATAAGGTGATGTCCCTCCGGAGTGAATGTGCATCTTTTATTTTTCTCTTAATACACGTTCACAGATACTGAAGGCCGGCCGCGGTGGCCGTGCGGTTCTAGGCACTTCAGTCCGGAACCGCCTGACTGCTACGGTCGCAGGTTCGAATCCTGCCTCGGGCATGGATGTGTGTGATGTCCTTAGGTTAGTTAGGTTTAAGTAGTTCTAAGTTCTAGGGGACTGATGACCTCAGATGTTGAGTCCCATACTGCTCAGAGCCATTTGAACCATTTGAACAGACACTGAAACTTTTATCTATGAATACCACAGACAGAACAACATGACTAGCATACTGTCAAGAAAGAAAATGTACATTTTAATAGAGCTATCAGAGGACTTCTGTATGGTTTGCGACCAAAATAAAGCCGATAACTGCCTCCAGAGAGCGCTGAGACTGAAAAATCACATTAAGCGGATATTAGCACGTGCCGACGGCTCTGTCTCTCATGACGTGGGATATCCTATTTGCGTGCACATAGACGGTAGCTGCCTCGTCTCGTGTGCCGACGGCTTAATGCTGTTCTTGCATTAGTGCCTGTGCTATAGCTTGTAGGTAGATATTCAGCAGCATGTAACCAGTCGCAAGAATACCACTTGCACTGGCTTAAGCGAAATAACAGCGGGACACGGAGGATATGTGTCACTAACATTAAAGTACTGTCATAGCAAATTGCCAGGTACGAGAGATTCTTTGGGCAGCCCTATGTGCAGGACACATTGAACAAGGTGCAGTCACGTCCGCGAACGCCAGACAGAAGCTTCCCAGGCACCAGTACCACACAGGCGTCGGTCCGTCTTCCATGCAGGCACATCTAGCTGTGTGCTGTCAGATGCAAGCCTCCAATCGTCTTCCAAAGCCCTCACTCCAAGTCCCAGCTGTCCCACTGCTGCCCACAAGACTCCCTCATAGTTGCAGAGGTCGTTCACTTACCGAGACAGGTGGTTGTCATTGGCCTTCGATGATCCACCCACTCCCTTGACGTAGTGAGCAGACACCTCCGGCCTCTGCCGGGCCTGCTGCATGGGGTGGGACTTGAACTGTGCCGAAGAAACACGGCACACCATGTTGCAGTGTTAATGTCCAGACATGTAAATGATTTCCAACAAAGAACCTCCAACCCTTGCTGCACCTGCTGCTTGGGTCAGGACTTGAACTGTGCCGCAGAAACACAGCAGACCTGGTTGCAGTGTTAATGTCCAGACACGTAAATGATTTACAACAAAGGACCTACAACCCTCCCCGAACCTGCTGCTTGGGGTGGGACTTGAACTGTGCCACAGAAACATGGCACACCGGGTTGCAGTGTTAATGTCCAGACATGTAAATGATTTACAACAAAGAACCTCCAACCCTCGCTGCACCTGCTGTTTGGGTCAGGACTTGAACTGTGCCGCAGAAACATGGCACACTGTGTTGCAGTGTTAATGTCCAGACACGTAAATGATTTACAACAAAGGACCTACAACCCTCCCCACACCTGCTGCTTGGGGTGGGACTTGAACTGTGCCACAGAAACATGGAACACTGTGTTGCAGTGTTAATGGTCAGGCACGTAAATGATTTCCAACAAAGAACCTCCAACCCTCGCTGAGCCTGCTGCTTGGGTCAGGACTTGAACTGTGCCACAGAAACACAGCACACCGGGTTGCAGTGTTAATGTCCAGACATGTAAATGATTTCCAACAAAGGACCTACAACCCTCCCCGCACCTGCTGCTTGGGGTGGGACTTGAACTGTGCCACAGAAACATGGCACACCGTGTTGTAGTGTTAATGGTCAGACATGTAAATGATTTCCAACAAAGAACCTCCAGCCCTCGCTGCGCCTGCTGCTTGGGTCAGGACTTGAACTGTGCCGCAGAAACACAGCAGACCTGGTTGCAATGTTAATGTCCAGACACGTAAATGATTTACAACAAAGGACCTACAACCCTCCCCGCACCTGCTGCTTGGGGTGGGACTTGAACTGTGCCACAGAAACATGGCACACCGTGTTGCAGTGTTAATGGTCAGACACGTAAATGATTTACAACAAAGAACCTCCAACCCTCGCTGCACCTGCTGTTTGGGTCAGGAGTTGAACTGTGCCGCAGAAACATGGCACACTGTGTTGCAGTGTTAATGTCCAGACACGTAAATGATTTACAACAAAGGACCTACAACCCTCCCCGCACCTGCTGCTTGGGGTGGGACTTGAACTGTGCCACAGAAACATGGCACACTGTGTTGCAGTGTTAATGGTCAGGCACGTAAATGATTTCCAACAAAGAACCTCCAACCCTCGCTGAGCCTGCTGCTTGGGTCAGGACTTGAACTGTGCCACAGAAACACAGCACACCGGGTTGCCGTGTTAATGTCCAGACATGTAAATGATTTCCAACAAAGGACCTACAACCCTCCCCGCACCTGCTGCTTGGGGTGGGACTTGAACTGTGCCACAGAAACATGGCACACCATGTTGCAGTGTTAATGGTCAGACATGTAAATGATTTCCAACAAAGAACCTCCAGCCCTCGCTGCGCCTGCTGCTTGGGTCAGGACTTGAACTGCGCCGCAGAAACACAGCAGACCTGGTTGCAATGTTAATGTCCAGACACATAAATGATTTACAACAAAGGACCTACAACCCTCCCCGCACCTGCTGCTTGGGGTGGGACTTGAACTGTGCCACAGAAACTTGGCACACTGTGCTGCAGTGTTAATGGTCAGACACGTAAATGATTTACAACAAAGAACCTCCAACCCTCGCTGCACCTGCTGTTTGGGTCAGGACTTGAACTGTGCCGCAGAAACATGGCACACTGTGTTGCAGTGTTAATGACCAGACATGTAAATGATTTCTGACAAAGGACTCCATACTTTTAAAATCAAGCAAAAGATCGATAGAAGAATGCAACAAAAGGTATGTTTATTGTGAATTTTATACTGGAGTTTTGTCATAATAGTTACAAAATTTGCTAACAGAGCTGTAATCGCAATAGGTACTGCCTGCAAATAATACTCCAAACCCCAGAACGACCAATTAAAGCGTTGAAAGTCAAAAGATGGTCAGTGTACTGAAGAAAGAGGTTGTATTCATGTATTCCATTGAACACCGCATGTTACCGGTACTGGAGTTTCACGGGTTAGACCACACTACAAGATGTAATTTTCGAACGTGATTTAATGGTCCACAAAGGACCTAGTGCAAAAACCATTCACAAGCTCTTCTCCACAATGGAATGGCCCAACAGTTTTGCTGATGATCTAGTGGGGAGTGTTTGCTCCAGCCAACTGTAGTTACTCCTGAAAATGATGCCACATTTTCTGGTCTCTTGAAAATGCCGCTACAGTTTCTAGACATACTACGTCACACCAAAACGTTTCGAGTGTGGATTCATAAAAATGTGTATGGTGGTTTTAACGCTTCAGGTCTTCTAAATGGTTTCCCCTTCTCGGCTATAATCCAATAAACGTTCATACAACCATGTGAAACAGTCAGAATTGTTCGTCTTGGGTATGTTTGGCTTGAATGCCGATTACATCGTCAAAGCGTTGACCGCTTATCTGAATTTCAGCACTTCGTCATTTTTCGAAAGTTTCGTATTGATTAAACGAAGTCTCGCCACCCATGTCGATTTTTTTTTTCAAAAAAGAATTGTACTCGTTTTTCATTTTGAATCAAATCGCGGCAAGCGTCCACGCTTAGTTGTTTCTGCCTGGGAGTAAAGGTGTATGAAACAAATTTTGCAAACACTTTTCTCTTCCTCAACACATTCTGAGGAATGTCTGGAACACTAAAACTTCGAAACGTTGCTTCATTGCGATTTGTGACACAATGTGACACTACGGTCGCATGTCCACTATTTAACACTATCTGCTCACAACTGAAGAACGAATGCACCTTTATTGCTTACAGTTGTTAGTTCAAGCTGCCACCCTAATTACTGCGCTGACGTCACTTATACACCAGGAATAAAATTAGTCTCGGAACTCTTTGGACAGACGGTGTATTCAGCAACATTCGAAGAAAGTTCCTCCGTAAAATTCTATCAAAAACTGGTCTGAGGAGTTCTAGCAAGCATACAACCCAGAGAAACGGTCTAAACAAGTTTTCGTTCACAATCCAAAGTCACCAGGTCCCACCTGACTCCGGTGTGCGACAAAAGATTGGTTTCCGAAGCAGATTCCTACAATTATTGAGAATGAAGGTTTTGATGATGGCAGCAACACGTGAAGCACCAGAATTCGTGAATAAACAAAAGTTCCAATCGCAAGATTTCGAAAATCACCGTTTGTATGAAGCAGATCCACTAAATTCTCCCAAAGTTAATAGCTGGGCTGCAGCAGGAGCAGAGGCATTATCCGCTGTTTCTCGTGTCACAATCGATTATTGTTGAACGCTGCGATGCAATTTTGGATAACTTTGTCGCCACGCGGCAAGTGAAGGAGGATCGATCAGACACCGAGTGATCCATGCAAAATAAGGCCCAACTACGACGGACCGAACAAATATTTCACTTTCTTCGTGAATCACCGGAAGTCCGCAGCACAAAGTTGTTAACATGAAGATATTGACTAGTGACAAACTAGCAGGCGTACACCTGATTAGGACATACTTTTGCTATACACACACTGAACAAGGCAATCTGGAACACAGGTCCTGTGTCGAACAGTCGCAGATGTTTAGAAAACTAGTAAAATAATACTCAGCCTGATAAACAGAACCGCGCTAGTCCATATGACCGCAACAATTATCATGATAACAGGCTCTAAGCCATTTACTTCCTGCAAGAGATCTGCCACCGCAAAAATAGTCGTCCACACAGCCCACTCTATCTATCATCTGCGGCACACGGAGAAATTACAATTTCTAACTTATCTGTAGGACTATCCTCCAAACAAGCCTAGGTGTCATCCTCAGCCGATAGGCGTCACCAGATGCGGATATGGAGGAGCGTGTGGTCAGCACACTGCTCTCCTTGCCGTTGTCAGTTTTCGTGAGTGGAGCCAATACTTTTCAATCAAGTAGCTCCTCAATTGGCCTCACAAGGTCTGAACACACCTCAATCGCCAACGGCGCTTGGCAGATATTCACGGTCACCCGTCAAAGTGGTCGACGAGCCCAACAGCGTAAACTTCACTAATCTGTTGGGAGGCGATGCTACCACTGCTCAAGGCCTTCGGCATCTGTGGGATTAACGCGAGATGGCATTAAACACAGCCTTTAAAAATGCTCTGGTGAATGTCGGCAACCAGGCCGGTCAATAAACTGCTTAACAACAACAGTGCAATGGGTTCCTATGACAATCAAGCAGTAACTGACGGTGGAATGAGACATCCCTCCACACGAAGCCACCCCCCACCACCTCCAGAAACACTTAGCCACAATTAACTGTATCAAGCGTCACATCAGTTCCAATTTACATTGTTAAATTAGCAATGTAAGCTTACGAGATAATAGCAAAAGTTGATTAAAGAAAATTGAAAGACATAGTCTACCGGAACTACCCCACCACGCTGGAAGAGACTGGACCATCTGTGTGGGAACCAAATCCATTTTCTCTGAGACACTACAAAATGTGATGGAAAGTTCATTGTTTGTTTCCGCCACCTTTCTGCTACAAGTAGCGGACATTTTGAAAAGACTGTCGTGTGACTGCAAAGATTCCTTGCAGATGTTTACACTGAGATGACGTAAGTCATGGGATACCTCCTAACATCACGTCGGACCTCGTTTTACTCGGCGTAGTGCAGCAGCTCAGCGTGCAACGAACTCAACAAGTCGTTGGAAGCCCTCTGCAGAAATATTGAGTAATTCTGCCATTATATTCGTTCGCAACTGCAAAAGTTATGCCTGTCCAGGATTTTGTGCACGAAGTGACCTCTCGGTTATTACCCATGTACGGCGATCAGAGTAGACAAATCACTCGCTCGCATTGTCTAGGATGTTCTTCAAACCAGTCGCTAACAATCGTGGCCGGGTGTTATGGCATCATTGTTTGGGAACACGAAGTCCACGAATGGCAGCAAATACATTCATGTTCATAAATTAAGGATAATGCTGATACATGGTGAAACAACGCTCTGGTGGGCAGTTTGTGGGTTTAAATCACCTCAGGGTATGACCATGCGGTGCATTTGACCTGCGGTCGTCGAACAGTGGCGCTGGCAGCAGTCCACATACTCAGAGATGTGTTGGTGCATGTCAGAGTACGGCGCAGCGAGTAAGTGTGCAGACTTTTTCCGACGTGTTAATGGTAACTGTGTGTTGAAAATGGCTCATAGAACACATATTGATGACATTATGAGGGATAGAATACAAGAGGAACTGGAGGCTGGTCAAACAAAGCACGTCGTAACACGGGCCCTCCATGTGGCAGAAAGTGTGATCTTAAGGTTATGACAACGATTCCAGTAAACAGGAACCGTGTCCAGACGCTACAGTACGGGACGTCCACAGTATACAACACCACAAAAAGACCGATATCCCACCACCAGTGCCCGCAGACGGCCGCAGAGTACTGCAGATAGCCTTGCTCGGGACCTTACCGGAACTACTGGAACAGTTGTCTTCAGACACACAGTCTACAAACGACTGAACAGACATGGTTTATTCGCCCGGACACCTGCAAGGAGATTCCACTGACCCATTGTCACAGGAGAGCCCGTAAAGCCTGGTGTCAAGAACACAGTACATGGTCATTGAAACAGAGGTCCCAGGTTATGTTCACGGACGAGTCCAGGTATAGTCTGAACAGTGATTCTCGCTGGGTTTTCATCTGGCGTGAACCAGGTACCAACCCCTTAATGTCCTTGAAAGGGACCTTTATCGAGGTCGTGATTTGATAGTGTGGGTGGGATTATGATTGGTGCACGTACACCCCTGCATGTCTTTGACAGAGGAGCTGTAACAGGTCAGGTATATCGGGACGTCATTTTGCACCAGTATGTCCACCATTTAAGGGGTGCAGTGGGTCCCACCTTCGTCCTGATGGATGATAACGCACGATCCCACCGAGTTGCCATCTGCCTTGAAACAGAGATCAGGCGAATGGTGTGGCCTGCCTGTTCTCCAGACCTTAACCGCATCGAGCACGTCTGGGATGCTCTCGGTCGACTTATCGCTGCACGTCTTCAAACCACTACGACACTTCAGGAGTTCCGAGAGGCACTGGTGCAAGAATGGGAGACTATATCCCAGCAGCTGCTCGACCACCTGATCCAGAGTATGCCAACCCATTGTGTGGCCTGTGTACGTGTGCATGGTGATCATATCCCATATTGATGTTGGGGTACATGCGCAGGAAATAGTGGCGTTTTGTAGTACATGTGTTTCGGGACGGTTTTCTCAACTTGTCACCAACACCGTGGACTTACAGATCTGTGTCGTGTGTGTTCCCTATGTGCCTGTGCTATTAGCGCCAGTTTTGTGTAGTGTGACGTTGTGTGGCACCACATTCTGTAATTATCCTTAGTTTATGAGCATGAGTCTAGTATCCAAGTACCGAACATAAACATTTTCGGTCAATGATCGGTTCAGCCGGACCAAACGACCTAGTCCATTCCATGTAAACACAGCCACACCATTATGGAGTCGCCATCAGCTTGCATAGTGCCTTGTTGGCAACTTGTGGCCTCCGTAGGATCTGCGCCACACTCGATCCCTACCATCAGCTCTCACCAACTGCAATCGGGATTCATTCGATCAGGCGACGGTCGAACCGATATGATCACGATCCAAGGAGAGGTACCGTAGGCGATGTCGTGCTCTTAGCAATGGCATTCGCATCGCTAGTCTGCTGGCATAACTCACCAAAGCAATTTTTACCACATTGTCCTGACTAATAAGTTCGTCGCACGTCCCACATTGTTTCCTGCAATTATTTCAATCAGTACTGCTTTTACGTTAGCACTGACGACTCTACGCAGACGCTGCTGCACTCGGTCGTTAAGTGAAGGCCGTCAGCTACTGAGTTGTCCGTGGTGAGAGGCAATGTCTGACAAGTGGTATCCTCGGCACGCTCGTGATACTGTGGATCTCGGAATGTGGAATACCCTAGCGATTTCCGAAACGGAATGTCCCCATGTCTAGCTCAAACTACCATTCCTCATTCAAAGTCTGTCAATTCCCGTTCTGTGTCCATAATCACGTCGGACACTTTCCCACATAAATCATCTGATTACTAATAACAGCTCCGCCAGTGCACTGTCCTTTTATACCTCGTGTGCGCGATATACCCCCATCTGCATGTGGGCATATTGCTATGTAATACCTCAGTGTATTTATGTATGCTGATACGAGCTGTACAGCCTATATCAAATTCTTACAACTTTCACAAGAAACTTACGGTTCGTTGCGCTCTTCTATGGATCATCTTGTCATGTTGTTTAATTGTGAAATCAGGAAGTCCTTTGTGTATTTCCTTCTGAGTCGGACAGGCACATTCAATCACAGCAGTTAACGAGCCTTGGGCTAGTAATTAGTCTTAGGCAAAACGATTTGCGATGAGAGGGGAGGGGAGTGGAGGGGAGGGGAGGGGAAGAGAGGAGAGGAGGTACCACAAATGCTCTTTTTGCGTGCGGTTGTTCACCGCGCGTGCTGCTGCGTCGGCGTCGAGCGCATGGATGCGCCGTGGTGCGGATTAATGCGCTGTCACCTGCGGGCAGTTTTACTGCGCTTTTACTGCAGCCGGCCCCAATTCTCCCACGGCCCCGGGAAATAAACGTCACCGCGGCCCGGTAATGACGCGGGATCGAAATTTATGCAGTACGTACGCCGCAAAAAGGAACGGGCGTGCGCTCTCGTTGCATAATGCCTGGTTGGCCCAATAAAAACGCAGGGGGTGCAGTGCGTAGTGCGTATATCTTGCGCCGTGACGGTTTACTCCGAAATTGCGGGCCCCGCCGGCAGAGGCGCTGGTGCTCCTTGGCTCGAGCCTAACGATGTTTTTGCGCCATCGCTTCCCAGAAAGGCTGTCTGCTCTTACTGCCCCATTGCGTGCAGGTGGACTCTCGGAACCCTCGGCCGTAACAAGTATCGGAGCCGAGCGATGCAATCTATTAACTGGAAAATTTATCCGGTATTGTCTTCGTTTGAAGAATGTACAAGGCGGTTCAGTGATAAAATCAGAAGGGAGATGGTGCAAATTGCAATCTGTTCAACCATGCCGGCCGGTGTGGCCGTGCGGTTCTAAGCGCTTCAGTTTGGAACCGCGTGGCCGCTACGGTCGCAGGTTCGAATCCTGCCTCGGGCATGGATATGTGTGATGTCCTTAGGTTAGTTAGGTTTAACTAGTTCTAAGTTCTAGGGGACTTATGACCTAAGATGTTGAGTCCCATAGTGCTCAGAGCCATTTCAACCATATTTAGCTTCTCCGCGCTTTCCCTAAATTGCTCAAGGCGAACTTGGGATGATTCCCTCAAAAGAGGGAACAGGTGCCATTTCAGCTTCTTGCACGGATGACGATCACTTACGCAAATAACAGTAGGTCAGGCATATACCATCTCATCAACTTCCCCCCCGCCCCCCTCCTCACCTACATGGAATACCTCTTTGTCTCCTATACAATCCACAGACTAGATTTCAATCACCCATTCTCTCCACTTTAATCACCAACCTTGGTATGCTGGCACGTCTTCACAAACACTTCCCTCTGTCCCTACATCTGCACATACTCCATGTCCTATCCCAAAGCAATGTCAATCAACTCCCTCACCCAGACCATAAGATCCGCCCCGATATTTATCCTTCCTACCGACTATAACTCTTCCCCACCTGGTCCACTCCACACCAGGGTTTCTCTTTCCTTTTCTCTCTCCATCCTTCCCCATTCCTTTCCCCTTGAAACCAGTGCCCTACCAACACAACACATCACTCCTCACCCTCTATCTTTTCCACAGTCTACCTCAACTCCCACCTATCATCTCCATAGTCATCCTAACCTCTACCTTTCTACCCACACCCATGAGCCCTATGGAACACAGTCTCTCCTCAGGCAATACTTCTCACTCTAGTGCAGTTCCTTCAGATTTTAAGCGAAAGTGGTGTGCTTCAGTGTTTTCGTCACAAGAATTTCTCCTTCCTGTGACGTGTTTTTAAAACGTATATATTTTCGTTTTTTAACTGCCTGCCTTTGACTTTTAATACAAATAGAAAATAGCCCGAATTTTTTTCTATTTCTCAATGTATATATCACTTCGTGATACTAAGCAGATTCAGAAGGATGTAGGTTGCATATATATAGAATGGTCCATTGATAGTGACCGGGCCAACTATCTCACGAAATAAGAATCAAACGAAAAAACTACAAAGAACTAAACTTGTCTAGCTTGAAGGGGAAAACCAGATGGCGCTATGGTTGGCCCGCTAGATGGCGCTGCCATAGGTCAAACGGATATCAACTGCGTTTTTTTTAAAGTAGGAACCCCCATTTTTATTACATATTCGTGTATTACGTAAAGAAATATTAATGTTTTAGTTGGACCATTTTTTTCGCTTTCTGATAGATGGCGCTGTAATAGTCACTAACATATGGCTAACAATTTTAGACGAACAGTTGGTAACAGGTAGGTTTTTTTAAATTAGAATACAGAACGTAGGTACGTTTGAACATTTTATTTCGGTTGTTCCAATGTGATACATGTACATGTACCTTTGTGAACTTATCATTTCTGAGAACGCATGCTGTTACAGCGTGATTACCTGTAAATACCACATTAATGCAATAAATGCTCAAAATGATGTTCGTCAACCTCAATGCATTTGGCAATACGTGTAACGACATTCCTCTCAACAGCGAGTAGTTCGCCTTTCGTAATGTTCGCACATGCATTGACAATGCGCTGACGCATGTTGTCAGGCGTTTTCGATGGATCACGATATATATTAGCTTGGCTGAATAGCGGAGAACTGTACCGCTGACAGCCTACCCACTGTTCATATGGGGCGAGAGGGAAGAAATAAAATGAAGAAAGAAAAATATCGGGTATATATGCCCACATCACAAGCAGAAGCTGAAGAGATGGAGGAAAGTATACGAGGATACTGAATGTGTAATTCAATGTGTAAATGGAGACGTCTAATAACTGTGGGTGACTGGGATGCTGTAGTAGGGGAAGGTAAAGAAGATACAATCAGGGAGAATACGGGCTTGATGCCGTCTCAATATCAAATACAGTTCAAGAGCTTTCTTCCTTTGCGCAGCAAAGAATTGATAATAGCAAACGTAAAGACGACATAAAATGAAGACTCTCATAGCAAGAAAAGCATTTCTCAAAAATAAATCTCATAACGTAGATTATAAATTTAAATGTTCTTCTTCTTCACTTCATGCATTTCCAGATCGGTCATGAGAAGTGTTAATTTGCATAGGAACACATACTGATGTACATTTTGTATTCGGTGTTAAATTGTATATGAAACGCATGCTGCGAGAGTTAGCCTAATTGGAAATGTCCATTTAGTTGCCCAGGGAGCACCGCCAGTAACCAACAACGAAGAAGATACATTCGAAGGTGAATATATTGCCCGTATTCCCTGTACACCTGGAAGTCCGACTACCAGAAGAAACTCAAGGCTAAGATAGCTTTCGTTGACCTGTCAGCGGCTTAAGACGCTCTATGACGCCAGGGCCTAATATTGAAATTTCTCAAATCTGTGCCTTGTAAAAATATAGGTAACCTCTTAAGTAACACGTTGAGCAATCGGCGCTTTAAAGTACACCAAGGTGAAGGGAAGAGCAGATGGCATGCACTCAGTGATAGGTTACCTCAAGGCTCTATTCTTGCTCCTGTGTTATTCAGTCTCTACACGGCAGATCTGCCTAACTTGAACTGCTTGAAATTCCAATATGCAAGTATCCTTGATATTTTATGTCAGAGTGAAGATCTTTCTGATTGTGAAGAACTTCTAACAAACAGCTTCTTAATGAAAATTTACAGGTGACTTAGACCTAATTTTTGTAAAGTAGAAGTATGTGTTTTTCACCACTCTAATCGTCTACCATCAGGAAAAATTACTTCTCAGTATGGTCCTCTTGACACATTTTTTTATTCTTTTACTTGGCTTTCGGGACTTGCCCATACGGCCATCTCAACAGTGGGATGTCAATTAAGCCTCGTTTACTCTGGGGCAACATCTTGCAACAGTGTGGCATGCGACAGTACCGCAAGGTAGAGTGACGCACGTTGTCGCACGATTCATGCACTCTTGGGCAACACCGTGCGTCATGTCGCGAGCTGCAGCATCTAGGCTCCCTGGCTGAGTGGATTCGTGTGCGGCAACGATAAATTCCAACACATGAAGTGGTCCAATAAAATTATTTATGGTTCACAGAGGACTAGAGGCAATCCGAAGTGCTGCTGAACACACGTAACAGCAACTATGATAATAACCTTATAAATAGACACTTTATGCAGACGCTTGTTTCAAAAAATGTAATTGACGAGAGCACAGTAAAAAAAGAAGACTGAAAATCTAAGAAGTGCATATCATCTTGAACATTTCCGTGTGATGGAAAAAAAGCGGCTGAGGGCCTAATTTGGAAACCTGTGACGGACATCTGTGCAGAAAGGACAGCTCAATTTTAAGTGTCTCGATACTTCAATAATTACACGTATTTTACTAACCGATTGCTGTAGTATACCAGTACACGACCATATAATTATCAATAAGTATATTTATAAACTAAGAAATTTTATTCCGTTCATGGAAAGTTTTAGTTTCTTTTAATTTTTATTGTTTAATCAATAGGCTACATACACCACGTTTGACCAAATGCATTCGAATAATTATTCAGGCAGGTAATGGTAGTTTTAAAATTTATTTTACTGCAGTAGAACCGAGCGAGGTGGCGCAGTGGTTAGCACACTGGACTCGCATTCGGGAGGACGACGGTTCACTCCCGTCTCCAGCCATCCTGATTTAGGTTTTCCGTGATTTCCCTAAATCGTTTCAGGCAAATGCCGGGATGGTTCCTTTGAAAGGGCACGGCCGATTTCCTTCCCCAACCATCCCTAACCCGAGCTTGTGCTCCGTCTCTAATGACCTCGTTGTCGACGGGACAACCGGCCGTGCGGTTAAAGGCGCTTCAGTCTGGAACCGCGTGACCGCTACGGTCGCAGGTTCGAATCCTGCCTCGGGCATGGATGTGTGTGATGTCCTTAGGTTAGTTAGGTTTAATTAGTTCTAAGTTCTAGGTGACTGATGACCTCAGAAGTTAAGTCACATAGTGCTCAGAGCCATTTGAACCATTTTTTGTCGACGGGACGTTAAACAACACTAACCCAATCTAACCTTACTGCAGTAGACTACACGAACAACTCTGTAGGAACAAAGTAACTAAAAGTTTGAGTTCATTTACATAATTCTAGTTATTTACACAAATTAATGAACAATCTAGTACACACATAATTTATACATTTCCTTGTAGTGACGTGTAATATTCCTTGAACTCTTGACGTACTTGGTGTGCTTCACTGGACGGTCTTCGGGATATTTTCGCTAAATTGCTTGGACCTGTATAGCCACGAGTAGCTTCCCTCTAGTCTCTGTGAGTTAATGAGTTCACTCGTTAGTAAGTAGGATGTTTGATTAGTTAGTTAAATAGGCAGATGATTTGTTTGATAATTAAAAGCTGTGTGGCCTCATGACAACGATACAAACTAAATGTATCCCAGTCTGCGGAAAAAATTAATATTTGGGTCAACATTTATAAAACTCTAATTCCTCTCTCTCAAACTCTACCCTATGGGAAGAGAGGGAGAGTTTTAGCTTCAGCGAATCAAAATTTACGAAGTAAATAAGTATTTTTTGTTTATCGGTAAACATTTTCCACGCAAAGATGAGAACTTGGATTTTCTTGAATTACAGCGCCAACTACCAAGAATCAAAACAAATGTTTAAGACTAAGTGTACGTAGTTGTTTATGATGAATCTGAGTCTGTTATAATAAAATGGGGGTTCCCATATGAAATTTTAAAGTTGCCTCCCGCCCCACCCCAATGGGTCTGGGGTGGCAGGCTAATTTTAGCACCAGCAGATGTCCCTCTCGAAAATAACCAACTTTGGATTTTACAATTTTTTCGTGTGAAGCTTATTTTTCGAGTTATTCTGGTTTGTCAACTTAAAATTTACACCCTGTACATTTTTTATTGACATTTCTTAGTCTTGTATTCCGGATTTTAACATAATTTGTAGACTGAGTCCAGGAGGCTTATACATCTACTGTTACTATATTTATTTGTATCACCCCTTTTATAGACAGTAATTAGTTTGGCTTTTAGCCAGTCTTTTGGTAGGTTCTTATATCACCAACTTTGAATTTAGATGTGAAGAAACATTAGGTGTAGAAGTAACGCTCTATATTGGATGTCAAATGAAACACCTTACAGCCGTATAGTTTCCTAACTTATTTTATTTGGCTACCAGTTTCGGCGATTTACTACGCCATCTTCAGGCCCCTGACCGACGTGCAGGAGGATTCCAACTCGGTTCTCGTCAAAACAAGGACCAGCAATACCGGTATTAGTAGATTTCTACTTGCTATAGATATCACTTTAACCATCATCTGCCGAAGAAGGCGTAGTAAATCGGCGAAACTGGTAGCCAAATAAAATAAGTCTGGAAACTAGACGGCTGAAAGGCGTTTGATTTGATATCCTGTATCGAACATCTCTGAAAAGATGGACATACACAAATGCTCTTTATTTCCACAGATCCATATTTCGAGGGTGCGTTGAAAAGCAATGTCTCCGAACTTCTTAGGTGAAAAGTCTAAAACCTTTTTAATGAAACTAACTTCATAACGTTCTACACCTTTATTCTTCATATTCTTTCTCAATACAGCACCCTGGCAACAAACGCACTTCTCCCAACGAGGGACCAGTTTGTTGGTACCGTCATTGTAGAATCTTTGATTGTTCACGTAGACGCAACCTCACCTCTGCTTGTATCGCATCATTTCTATCAAAGTAAAGTCCTCGAAGTTGTCCTTGTGGAAACAGGTGAAATCGGATGGGGTCAAGTCGGGACTGTATGGAGGACGATCGATGAGTGAATCCGAGGCGTTGGATTGTTAAAGACATTGCAGTGATCGTGTGGGGCCTGACACTCTCATACTGAATGATACGGTGCTCCATGTGTGAACAAACCCTTCCAATTCGTGCATTCAGTTTTCTGAGCTATTTCTCACGTACCGACAAAGTTACGTGACACGCTACAATTCGGAGCGCTCTGGTAGCAGAGGGTTGTAGTTTGCGTCAGCAAAGCAGGAAAGTCGTCCGAGCAATATACATGACAGGTACTAGTTCAAGCAATATCGAGAACAGAATAAAAAATTTGGATAGATTACTTTTCGGCACGCCCTCGTAGCACTATCTAAATCAGTGCCTTTTCACATGTTGGAAAGCCTTTTGGGAAGATACATTTCTTCAGCCTTCTACGTAAGTTAAACGTGGATAATAAACAGTTCAGAAAGGAAGAGAATAGAAGCTCATGACAAGTGGTGCTAAGGAAGAGCGCTGAAAATTGGTTGGATGTATCGAATAAATAATGTGGTGGTACCGGACCTCTGCATGCGCGTCCGAAGGAACCTTGTATCGTACACGGTGGCAACTATTGAACTATATTAAATAAGGTCGTCATAACTTCTGAACTGTTTGTATTTGGATGTTCAAACTGAACGTTTGGCCGCGGGGCATGAAGGGAATTAGTACGCGCATGTGCACGAGCCTTGTTGTTGTCGGTCATTTCACTTGGATGGGTTCGTTAATAAGTAGCACATTTGGGGGACTGAGAATCCGCATTTCGCGATCGAGAAGTCTCTTCACCCTCAACGGGTGACTGTGTGGTGTGCAATGTCCAGTCACGGAATAGTCGGTACGATAGTCGTTGATGGCACGGTGACTACCTAACGGTACGTGAAGGTTTTGGAACGCCCCAACATCGTGCAGCCCGCCTCCAGTGGTGTTGCGACAGGCGTAAATGGAGGGACGAATGGAGACGTGTCGTCTTCAGCGATGAGAGTCGCTTCTGCCTTGGTGCCAATGATGGTCGTATGCGTGTTTGGCGCCGTGCAGGTGAGCGCCACAATCAGGACTGCATACGACCGAGGCACACAGGGCCAACACCGGGCATCATGGTGGGGGAGCGATCTCCTACACTGGCCGTACACCACTGGTGATCGTCGAGGGGACACTGAATAGTGCACGGTACATCCAAACCGTCATCGAACCCATCGTTCTACCATTCGTAGACCGGCAAGGGAACTTGCTGTTCCAACAGGACAATGCACGTCCGCATGTATCCCGTGCCACCCAACGTGCTCTAGAAGGTGTAAGTCAACTACCCTGGCCAGCAAGATCTCCGGATCTGTCCCCCATTGAGCATGTTTGGGACTGGATGAAGCGTCGTCTCACGCGGTCTGCACGTCCAGCACGAACGCTGGTCCAACTGAGGCGCCAGGTGGAAATGGCATGGCAAGCCGTTCCACAGGACTACATCCAGCATCTCTACGATCGTCTCCATGGGAGAATAGCAGCCTGCATTGCTGCGAAAGGTGGATATACACTGTACTAATGCCGACATTGTGCATGCTCTGTTGCCTGTGTCTATGTGCCTGTGGTTCTGTCAGTGTGATCATGTGATGTATCTGACCCCAGGAATGTGTCAATAAAGTTTCCCCTTCCTGGGACAATGAATTCACGGTGTTCTTATTTCAATTTCCAGGAGTGTAGTAATAAAAACTGATTACAACTTATCATGATAACGCTCCAAATAAGTCTGCCTTCTTAAGGCAAAATTCCCCAAATCATTACGAATTAGCAAGAAAGTTAAACAAATCACTCAGTGCCATACTTAGGTCAATACCATTGACAGATGCAGAAAAAAAGGGATTAACATGTGTGCAATTCTGTAAATGTTATGTCTATACATCCAAGGACTAGAGAATAGAGGTAGCGATATAATCTCGGAGAGGTTTTCATTCTACGTCTTTACTGATTGTTGATCTGCCTTCGAGATTCTATTTTACAGAGGAGAAAAAAGTAATGTCGCCACCCGTATTTGAAACGACAGCAAGCACAGTTTGCAATTTCGTCCAAATATTTTACCATTTCTTGTCGCCTCAATTGTAGATTCTTCAGCTAAACAGCGGCGTAAATAGCGAAACCAGCTGCAGTTTCTGTTCAAATCAGCTTCCTGGAATCAAAATTATTCATTTGATACCTTCCATATCGTCCTCTAAGGGAGAATCATTCAGAATATTTAATGAGAATTTAGAAGGAAACCTTTGCACCATCCAGGACATAATTCAAAGGCCACATCGCTGGCAAATGTATACTGCAATGTTGCCAATTCTCCATTAGACTGGTGACAGGCAGAAGAAGCCTGCTAACGCGAAAGTCTCTTCAGCTTGTAACCACTGGAGAAGCTCGCGCAACACAGACGTGGCAGGGCCGGCATTGGCGCTAGCGCCGGTTGCTACCACTTTGACGGGGACCTGAATTAACAATCGCAAAGGCCAATTAGCTACGGATTGCAACTTAAACATCAGATATAAATATAGGGGGAATAATTTACGGGGCTCTCCTTTAATGTAGCTGTGGTAGCAATTTTTGTTATTATGTCTTACAAGAACTGCAAACTAAAACAAATTATTCTCCAGAAGCGATTAGGTTCTGCAGTATCACCTGAGGCCGTTAACAGAATGAGCAAATAATATTCTTTTGCTATTAAATAAGTGAACATAATTTTTATTACGTAGGATTTGTTTGGCACTACTGCTGACACACAATAAAACAGATGAAACCACAACATGACACTGATTACAAAACGCTAACATCAACAAAGACATTTCATAGACTGCGAATAACACATTATTTCTTCTACAGCTATATTTCACAAGCGACATTAAGGTGTGTGATACAGGGCACTATACAGGGTGGTTTATTGATAGTGACCGGGCCAAATATCTCACTAAATAAGCATCAAACGAAAAAGCTACAAAGAACGAAACTCGTCTAGCTTGAAGGGGAAAACCAGATGGCGCTATGGTTGGCCCGCTAGATGGCGCTGCTATAGGTCAAACGGATATCAACTGCGTTTCTTTTTTTAATAGAAATCCCCATTTTTATTACATATTCGTGTAGTACGTACAGAAATATGAATGTTTTAGTCGGACCACTTTTTTCGATTTGTGATAGATGGCGCTGTAATAGTCACAAATGTATAAGTACGTGGTATCACGTAACATTCCGTCAGTGCGGACGGTATTTGCTTCGTGATACATTACCCGTTTTAAAATGGACCGTCTACCAGTTGCGGAAAAGGTCGATATCGTGTTGATGTATGGCTGTTGTGATCAAAATGCCCAACGGGCGTGTGCTATGTATGCTATTCGGTATCCTGGACGATATCATCCAAGTGTCCGGACCGTTCGCCGGATAGTTACGTTATTTAAGGAAACAGGAAGTGTTCAGCCACATGTGAAACGTCAACCACGACCTGCAAGAAATGATGATGCTCAAGTATGTGTTATGGCTGCTGTCGCGGCTGATCCGCACATCAGTAGCAGACAAACTGCGCGAGAATCGGGAATCTCAAAAACGTCGCTGTTGAGAATGCTACATCAACATCGATTCCACCCGTACCATATTTGTATGCACCAGGAATTGCATGGCGACGATTATGAACGTCGTGTACAGCTCTGCCATGGGCACAAGAGAAATTACGTGACGATGACAGATTTTATTCACGCGTTCTATTTAGCGACGAAGCGTCATTCACCAACAGCGGTAACGTAAACCGGCATTATATGCACTATGGGACATCAGCGACCTTGTAGGGTTAATGAATGTAAGGTGCGGCATTATGGGAGGTAGGATAATTGGCCCCCATTTTATCGATCGCAATCTAAATGGTGCAATGTATGCTGATTTCCTACTTAATGTTCTGCCGATGTTACTACAAGATGTTTCGCTGCATGACAGAATGACGATGTACTTCCAACTTGATAGATGTCCGGCGCATAGCTCGCCTGCGGTTGAAGCGGTATTGAATAGCATATTATTTCATGACAGGTGGATTGGTCGTCGAAGCACCATATAATGGCCTGCACGTTCACCGGATCTGACGTCCCCGGATTTCTTCTGTGGGGAAAGTTGAAGGATATTTGGTATCGTGATCCACCAACAAGCCTGACAACATGCGTCAGCGCATTGTCAATGCATGTGCGAACATTATGGAAGGCGAACTACTCGCTGTTGAGAGGAATGTCGTTACACTTATTGCCAAATACAATGAGGTTGACATCATTTTGAGCAATTATTGCATTAATGCGATATTTACAGGTATTCACGCTGTAACAGCATGCGTTCTCAGAAACGATAAGTTCACAATGGTACACTTGATAGCAAAAAAGTGGGTCACTGCCGAATACAACCAACATAACGTAGCTGTGTTGCAGGTCCTCTAAACACCAAAAACCCTGTGGGGTACAGTCGTTTGACTGCATACAATGGGCACCGCAAGAGACTACTAGAGACCAAAGGTCTTTATGGCAGTCAGTCTAAGCGTCAACTAGTATCGTCATACAAAACATATTAGAAAACACGTTCTTAGCGATGAGACACCCCATAACACTCATAAACTAACCTTAATTACAACAAGTGACATTCCAAAAGTTCTGAGAAAACGGATTATTTTACATATATCATACAGTAATCTTTAGTCAAAATTAAATACTTGAGACAATATATAGAGTTACAAAGCTGTACGGCAATTGGAAAGAAGTTTTTCGCTCTCGAAAAGGTTTTTCAGCGACCTGCTGAACGTCTATCAACGGCGAGTGTCTCTGTAAACTGGATATTGGACGAACCAGTAAAAAAAGGCGATTGACGGCAACAAGCACTCTACGGAAATCTCAACATTAACAGTGAATCACCAGTAATATCATTTTTCTCGTAACATATCAACAGCTACGTGTAAACAAATTTGAACTTTAAATGACATAACTAACGTCGTCGTTCTGGACCTGGATGTAAACCCAGCACCTATAGCCATTGCTAACCAAGCTAAGCTTTGTTTGTGCCTTATTGAGACCCGATCACTAGGCATACAGAGACTTGAAGTACAGACGTTTGCACCAGTATCAGTAATCAATTCAGATCCTGAAAATAAGTGACGAAAATGTTTGTACTGAACTGGGAATCCTGTCATAACAGTTACCTTCCTGGGAACTACCCCCAACGACATTTAATACAGTGTCATTCACAAGGAACAAGGTATGCTCATGTTTAAAATTGAAACGCCATCATGTAAAGCTTGTGACAGGGATGCGAACCCAGCACCTAACCAGATTGTTAACGAAGTACGTCAAATCAGATATTAAATATCAAATTTTTTCACCAATAGCAAGATTTTGGAACCTTAAATGACGATATAATTATTTTTTCCTGACTGGGATTCGAACCCAGCATCTAGCGCCGTCGTTTTCTAGCCAGGAACAGACGATAAATAGTTATTGTTGGTTCACCAGTAGCGAGACGTGTGCATGTTTAGCTAGTCATCAGACGACGAAAAGTTCTGTGCAGAATGGAATTCAAACCCCGTACACGTGGCCATGAAGACACTTTAACTATCAAATTATTTTCCAATAATAGCTAGGAGTGTCATGTTTGTACTTTTAATGATGTGATGGAAAATACTCCGTTGGATAGAAGTTGAATCCACAACATATCGTCGTTGGTGATCACAACGAACACAACGTCAAACCCAAATTCGTTTTTGCCAGTAGGATGGAAAGGAATGTTTGAACTTGAAAAGATGTAAGGAAACGTTTGATCTTGTAAAGTTGTGATAAAAAGCTCATCATGTGGCTGCGAGTTGAAACGAACACGTTACAGCTGACAACGCACGAAGAGACGTTGAAAATTGTTCGGAGTGCACATGCTAGGGCTTGAAACGAAATAATGAATATTTTGTGCTGATTAGGATTCGAAACCAGATAGGTGCCTTTCGAGGAGGCCTAGAAGAGTTTGCATTCTTGGGGAACACAGTGAAATCGAATTCGAATCACAGTCCAGCATCACAATTTTCAACGTCTCTGTTCCAAATAAAGTAAGAGCCTTGTGAACTTACATGGCCATTGGTTCATTAAATGAAATACGTTTTCTAGTTTACGACGGCTTGCTGGTGACAGAGTCTCTGCCTTCCGGGGTTTCTCCATCTGTAACAGCTCAAACGAATGCCGCTCGGCCCCAGTCGGCAGCGAAGGGATGTTATCTTTACTGCGGATATTGAACTGAGGAGCTTACTGGCGTTCTGCTGATTTTACTGCGTTACTAGGGGTGCAGGAGAGTTACTTGTGTGTGTTAAAAATCTACGCCTGACGTGAGATGTGAAGCTACACGTTTTACACATCAATACAAGATCAATCCATCAGACCACAGAACCCCCTGCCAAGCACATATTTATGAATTGCAGAGTATTCATTTAGATGTAGATGCAGATGTCAAGGGACGGGTAACAGGAAGGAGGGCGGGATCTGGGAATGGATAAAAGTGCAGAAGTACAAAATTTAAGCATGAAATGCTTGCCAAGTTTGCTTACTTACATGTGCCACAGTTCGTTTTATCTTAGGACCGAGAGATAAGAAAGGTCTGTTTTCAGAACGAAGAATGGGTTATAGGGAAGTGGAGATCAAAGAATACGGTTCCAAAGGTGTTGAGAGGAATGATAAAGAGCAGCAATTAAAAGAGAAAATGTAGCGCCAATGGATGATGATGATGTTTGGTTTGTGGGGCGCTCAATAGCGTGGTTATCAGCGCCCGTACAATTACCCAATCTTTGCTCAGTCCAATTGCGCCACTTTCCTGGATGGTGATGAAATCATGAGGACAACACAAACACCCAGTCATCTCGAGGCAGGTGAAAATCCCTGACCCCGCCGGGAATCGAACCCGGGACCCCGTGCTCGGGAAGCGAGAACGCTACCGCGAGACCACGAGCGGGGGACAGCGTCAATGGAAACCGCTAGATTTGTTTATTAAGTTTTTGGGGGAATGGAATAGAAGGGCACTTGAGGCGATAGTGTCGGAGAGAGAGAGAGTGTGAGAGAGAATAGAGGAGATATTAACAACGAGTAAACATAATATGAAATCGTTTGCGTATTGTGTGGAGGCCGGAGGGTGTATTCATGGATAGAGGGGAAGAGAGAGATGTATTTGAAATAACAAAAACTGCTGTGACAGAGCCCATCTACGCTAATTAGTTTGTAAGTATCTAGACAGAGTATACATGAAATCAAAATAGAATATTTAACAAACTGTATATTGAAAAGATACCCACTGGAATTAAAAAGGCAACTCAAAGGAAAACTAACCCATATTGTATCTTTTCTGTTGCCACGTGATCTTCCACTAGCTCCCAATGAGGCAAAATGACGAAAAAGAAGACATAGCAAAAGATTTTAAGGTCTTTAATATTTTATCCAGAATCCTTCATTATTTTGTACTTCTATCATGCGTCTTGGCATAGAATGTATAAACCGTCGGACGTAACAGCCTGAAGAAGCAATTTCCTCCCTGGCTTCCAGGACGCAGTCCCAAAGAGCGTCTGCAGTAGCTGGTTAGTTTCGTGGCCAGTTCTCTGTTAATGTTCTGGCGACCTCAGACCACATGTTTTCCGTGGGGTTCATATCAGCCGCCCGTGGCGGCCAGTCCATGACGTTGACGCCGATCGTGGAGAGCCGCTGCTGAACAAATGCCTACTTGTGGATGGGAGAATGGTCCTCTTCCAATGTGACGTCCCCTTCTGCGTACAGAATTCGCACTGACGGAAGCATCACATTTTCCAATATTTGGGCATACTGCACGCTGTCCAGAGTTCCTTCTATCCTGTGAAGAATTCCCGCCCCTCTCGCAGACATCCAACCCCAGCAGGTAATAGATAGCCGGCCACTTCTTCTCGTCGTGGTTACATATTCGTGTCGATGGCGAGTCCCTTGTGGCCTGTAAACGATTCGTTGACCGTCGTTACAGATGGAAAACATTTTCTCATCAGTGAAAATGACGTTGTCCCGCGACGCCCTCAGATGGAGCTCCGTAAATGCTAGCCGGTATAAAACGTTGTCTTCGCCGAGCTCTTGTTTCACGGCGGATCGTCGTGCATGCAGTCCAGCGTCCCTCAGGCTTCGGCGAATCGTCTCACTGGAGCCGGGAAAGTTGGTCTCCTGCTCCTAGACACTAGGTCCCTGTCTTCCTGCTGTGAGATCACTCTCTTCCTGCCTGAGCCAGGAGCCCTGTTGGTGGTGCCTCTTTCAAGGCAGATCCTCCACCATCTCGTTGCAGTGGTATGTGGAACGCCATACCGTCTGCCATCTTCTCTAATGGAACATCCTCCTTCTTCAATGAGAGCGACGACTCTGTCTCGAATAGACCTCTCCCAGTGTGCCATTACGGCAGACAGTCTGATGTGTATTTTTGCTTGCCGCTCTTATACTGATGCCAGGAGAGGAGATAAACGTATTTACGTCAAACAAAGCTGCAGAGGCAGAGGCATGCGGCGCAGCCGTGCTCGCTCGTCCCGGGCTGTTGGTCCACCAACGCCACCGCTAGCTCGCTCACTTCCGTCTCGCCTCGGCCAGCCTGGCTGGCCCGTAGCTCGCGAGCCGCGGCTAGTACAGACCCGGGCCGCAAGGCCGCGGTCACCCCTTGAAGGATCAAAAGTTACACCTAACCTACTCAAGTCTGTAGTATAAACTAACGCAACTACAGCTATTATGCTATAACATGTGCAAGCACACCTACAGTTGACGATTCATTCAAATATTTGACGAACAATACGTTCAAAAATACATTCATTTTAAACATAGCTAACACAAAATATTTCACCCAGTTAGCAATAGCATGACACAAAAACTATTCTTTCTTGTAAGAGTTTTGCATTACATGTAGCCTTAAGAAAACGTGTATTCAACCAAGACAACTAAGCGGAATGTAAAAGTAAACAGGTTTGGCGGCACCTTCTCCAAATAATAGTATATACGTGGTATATAATACACGCTTTGTGCACTTATAACATGTTCTCAGTGTCTCTGAAACAATACGTGCTGCACGACTGAACTTACTTTCTGCTGAGGCACTTCAATCACATCTCAATGATACACGACTACTAGAGAACATTGCTCTTTACGGTAGTCAGTCCACTTGTAAATTAACACCATGATATCGCAGATACTAGGGAATACGTTACTAGGGATGAGAAAGGCCTTAAGGTTTGCAACTAAACATGCAACTCCTAGCTACTGCTGAATAAGAATTTGATTATTAACATGTCTTCATAAGGATGTGCGCGGCGATCGACTCTCAGTCAGCATAGACGTTTTCGTCGCCTTATTTCTAGTTCAAATGGCTCTGAGCACTATGGGACTCAACATCTTAGGTCGTAAGTCCCCTAGAACTTAGAACTACTTAAACCTAACTAACCTAAGGACATCACACACACCCATGCCAGAGGTAGGATTCGAACCTGCGACCGTAGCAGTCCCGCGGTTCCGGATTGCAGCGCCAGAACTGCACGGTCTTATTTCTAGTTAAACGTGCGCACATCTCGCTAATGGTGGACCAACACTGGACATTTCTCGTCTGTTCCTGATTAGACAACGACGGTGGTAGGCGCCGGGTTCGAAACCCGATCAGTCAATACAACTTCAGTCGTCATTTAAGGTTCCAACCTCACTACTGGTGACAAACTGTGATATCTACATTCTGATTTTACGTACTTATTCAACAATCCGATTATGTGCTGGGTTCGCATCCTTGTCACCAGCATTACATGATGGCATTTCAATTTTAAACATGTGCATCCTTTGTTCCTTGACAATGCAACAATATACAACGTCTTTCGAGGTTAATTACCAAGAAGGTAATTGTCATGTTATGGTTCCTGGTTTCGTACAAACATTATCGTCATTTACGTTCAAGTTGAGAATTGATAACTGATACTGGTAAGAACGTCAATATTTGACGTCTCTTTCTGCCTAGTGATCGAGTCTCGATAAGGCACAAACCTTTGCTTGGTTAAAAATGGCTTTACGTTCCGGGTTTCAAATGGTTCAAATGGCTCTGAGCACTATGGGACTCAACTGCTGAGGTCATTAGTCCCCTAGAACTTAGAACTAGTTAAACCTAACTAACCTAAGGACATCACAAACATCCATGCCCGAGGCAGGATTCGAACCTGCGACCGTAGCGGTCTTGCCGTTCCAGACTGCAGCGCCTTTAACCGCACGGCCACTTCGGCCGGCGTTCCGGGTTTGCATCCGGATCCAGAAATAAGACGTTGGTCATGTCATTTAAAGTGCAACTTGGTGTACAAGTAACTGTTGATGAGTAATGTAAACAATGATATTACTTGTGACTCGCTGTTAATGTTGAGATTTCCGTAGAGTGCTTGCCGCCGTTAATCACGTTTTCGTTTAACTGTTAAGTATTACATAAAGTTGATGCGAAACCACTCCCCGTTGAACGTTGAACGACGTTCAGCATGTGTTGGGTAAACCTTTTAGACAGCAAAGAACTTGTTTCCAATTGCCATACAACTTTATAAATCCATATACTGTTTCAAATATTTAATTGTGCCTAAGGATTACTGAACGATTTATGTGACAAAATTAATTGTCCCGTAACGTTTGAAATGTCGCTTATTTAGTTTACAAACGTTAAGGACTGTCTGATCTCTTCTGTACTATCGTGGTGTTACTTTACATCTGGACGGACTGTCATAAAGACCGGTGTTCTCTAGTAGACTCTAGCGGTACCCATCAGGCGTGACCCATTTTTTTTTTTTTTTTTTTGTGCTGTCGAGTGTACATGTAGCACATTGGAACAACCGAAATAAAATGTTCAAACGTACCTACGTTCTGTATTTTAATTAAAAAAAACCTACCTGTTACCAACTGCTCGTCTAAAATTGTTAGCCATATATATGTGACTATCACAGCGGCATCTATCACAAAGCGAAAAAAGTGGTCCAACTAAAACATTCATATTTCTTTACGTACTACACGAATATGTAATAAAAAATGGGGGTTCCTATTTTAAAAAAAACGCAGTTGATATCCGTTTGACCTATGGCAGCGCCATCTAGTGGGCCAACCAAACTGACATCTGGTTTCCCCCTTCAAGCTAGATAAGTTTCGTTCTTTGTAGTTTTTTCGTTTGATGCTTATTTCGCGTGATATTTGGCCCGGTCACGATCAATGGACCACCCTGCATATACCACTCTCATTTCTCATTTTGTTTACTCCAGGCGCGAATATTTCGTGGGAAGAACGATTTGTAGTAAACCTCTGTGAGCGCAAGAATCTCTCTAATTTTATGCCCATGGTCTTTCCGCATGATGTAAGTAGGAGGAATCCATATATTAGCTGACTATTCATGTGTTGTAAGCTCTCGGTATTATACAGCTGTCATACCGCCATGTGGTATGCTTTCGTGCTTACTAAGTAACCGTGTAACTAACGGTGTTGCTCTTGTTTGGCTTTTAGAATGATGAGTAGCTTTAAAGTATTTGTCAAACGATTGATTTGCAAGTTATCAGTTAGCACACCTGAACTTGAAACTAAATGACGAAATTTTTTGTCTTAAATCAAGACCCTTATTTCCCTGTTAACTAACCAAAAAAGACGTTTAATATACTTTCCTTCACAAGTACCCACGTGAGCACGTGTTGAAAATCGCAATGGTGTGATGCAAAATTTTGTGACAGGGTTTTGTACCCAGCACATTATCGGATGGGTAACCAAGTAAAATTAAATGTTAAATATCGAATTCACGAGCAGTGAGATTTATCAGTATGTAATAACGATACATTCATTGTCTGCTCAGGAAACGAACCCGGCACCCACTGTCGACCTTATCGAACCATAAACAGATATAAACTATTAACTGCTTGCTCACTAGTAGTAAGATGCTCACATATTTTACTAGAAATAATGGCAGCTATCGTTGTTGTTGTGGTCTTCAGTCCTGAGACTGGTTTGATTCAGCTCTCCATGCTACTCTATTCTGTGCATGTCCCAGTACCTACTGCAGCCTACATCCTTCTGAATCTGCTTAGTGCATTCATCTCTTGGTCTCCCTCTACGATTTTTACCCTCCACGCTGCCCTCCAGTACCAAATTGGTGATCCCTTGATGCCTCAGAACATTTCCTACTAACCGATCCCTTCTTCTAGTCAAGTTGTGCCACAAACTCCTCTTCGACCGCATCTCGTGGTCGCGCGGTAGCATTCTCGCTTCCCACACCCGGGTTCCCGGGTTCGATTCACGGCGGGGTCAGGGATTTTCTCTGCCTCGTGATGGATGGGTGTTGTGTGCTGTACTTAGGTTAGTTAGGTTTAAGTAGCTCTAAGTTCTAGGGGACTGATGACCATAGATGTTAAGTCCCATAGTGCTCAGAGCCATTTTTTGGAACTCCTCTTCTCCCCAATTCTATTCAATACCTCCTCATTAGTTACGTGATCTGCCCATCTAATCTTCAGCATTCTTCTGTAGCACAGCTACCGTTATTGTTGACAATTCATGAAGGGGCATTAAAAATGATGATTATTTTTCGCCGGCCGAAGTGGCCGTGCGGTTAAAGGCGCTGCAGTCTGGAACCGCAAGACCGCTACGGTCGCAGGTTCGAATCCTGCCTCGGGCATGGATGTTTGTGATGTCCTTAGGTTAGTTAGGTTTAACTAGTTCTAAGTTCTAGGGGACTAATGACCTCAGCAGTTGAGTCCCATAGTGCTCAGAGCCATTTGAACCATTTTTGGTTATTTTTCGCTGGTTCAAAAATGGCTCTGAGCACAATGGGACTTAACATCTGAGGTCATCAGTCCCCTAGAACTTAGAACTACTTAAACCTAACTAACCTAAGGACATCACACACATCCATGCCTGAGGCGGGATTCGAACCTGCGACCGCAGCAGTTGCGCGGGTCCAGACTGAAGCGCCTGAAACCGCTCGGCCACTCCGGCCGGCTTTTCGCTCGTACTTCGGTGTGCACACACTATGGCTTACACGGAAATTATAAATATTTTTGTACTGGACCAGGATTCCAACCCTGATATGTTCCATTCATAGAGAACCGAATTCTAACTCCACTCCATCACCATAATTTTCTACGTCTCAAATTTACATTAAATATGAGCCTTGTGTTCGTAATGCCCATTGGGTCACTAACTGAAAAAAATTTTAGTACATGTTTACCTGAATAGAATTTCTGTCTTCTGCGACTACCGCCTTTCTTGTGGTGCAATTTAAACAGGCTCTGACCGTGTTGCTGGGAAGGGATATGGTGTTTATGCGGATTCTGAACTATGGTGTGACATAATATTCTTCACTTGGTGTTACCAGAGATGCAGTAGATCCGTTAGTGAGTGTTAAAAATGAACAACCTCACGCAATTATCAAACTAGGGTCCACAACTATAACGTAACAGTAATTTCGTGTACAATGGATACATACCGATTGCAGAATTTAAAAATTTAAGCCTCTGCATCAATTCCGGTTTAGGTAGTGGAACATCATACACCAGCAGTATTCTCGTAAAGCCTCCTGCATTGTTCTTTTCACTTGATTCAGTAATCACTGAATTAAATCACATAACCTTCCAACACGAGAGGTTTAATTTAGTTCGCCGGCCGAAGTGGCCGTGCGGTTAAAGGCGCTGCAGTCTGGAACCGCAAGACCGCTACGGTCGCAGGTTCGAATCCTGCCTCGGGCATGGATGTTTGTGATGTCCTTAGGTTAGTTAGGTTTAACTAGTTCTAAGTTCTAGGGGACTAATAACCTCAGCAGTTGAGTCCCATAGTGCTCAGAGCCATTTGAACCATTTTGTTTAATTTAGTTCCTCCATTCCTGCTGGGAGTTTTGTTTTCTTATTGAACAGCACTTTTTATTCCTGCCAGCGAAACGTGACAAAATGTGGCTTGTAATAGATCCACAGCCCGTTATTTTAATGTTGTTGTGGGTGAAGGACTTTAGTTTCCTTTTAAAACGTCTTAAGCAACAACGTTCTCTGATTTCCCAAAAATGAAATGCTCATTTTCGAGGTAGGAATAGTTTTAAATCAAAGTCCCCAAAGTTTGGGGCAGGTATATCTCTTCGTCTGACGGCATTGCGTAAGTTAAAAAAAATGGTTCAAATGGTTCTGAGTCCTATGGGACTTAACATCTGTGGTCATCAGTCCCCTAGAACTTAGAACTACTTAAACCTAACTAACCTAAGGACATCACACACATCTATGCCCGAGGCAGGATTCGAACCTGCGACCGTAGCCATCACGCGGTTCCAGACTGAAGAGCCTAGAACCGCACGGCCACACCGGCCGGGACTGCGTAAGCACTCATCCTAAAAGGCATCACAAGTTGTGTTCGTATAGCTGTAGAAATCATTAGTTGAAGCACAGTTTAGCACCTGTAGGTATGATACTGCTATAAATACAGACGTATTATATACTGAAGGCTGAGTTCATCTTGAAACTGAGGTGTATTTATAATACGGAAGCTACTGGATAATAAATGTTCTTGATTTCCTCCACAGAGCATTCGAAGGCGTATACTCACAATACTACAAATAATATAAACGAGAAAAGTAGCATTGTGCATCTAAACTAATAACCCATTGTTTACATCAAATTAAAAAGTAATTGTAATGGCAGGATTCGTACCTTATTGTAAGAGTTTTCAAACCTTGCGCTTTACCTACTACGCCAACCCACTACTGGCTGAGTGTGGTATTACAGATGTGTATGGCGTTCTTTAGCAAGAGCACCATGACCTGAATCACTACATGAATCTAAATGTTGCTTTAAATCTCTGAAAACGATTTCATTATTACTATGTATGAAGATTAGAGACAAAATGGTTGCCATGATACTCAAAATAATACTTAGGAGGAACTTCTTTATGAAATATTTTTCGTAGTATGTAGACGGGAATGATTGTGACTTCTGAAGCGAAGAAAGTGCTGTCCTGCTTGTATGACACTTCGTTTCCTCTTGCCCTGTCACTGGGTTCTTACTGCAATGTCTCGGCTCAAGGAATTCGATTAAGGTCGTATTATTGCGCTTTATGAAGATGGATACTGTATCAGCGCCAATTCCCGTGCCCTAGGATACAGCAAATCTACGATTCATCTCTGGGCAAGGAGGATGGCGGATGAAGGCCAAGTCAACCGACGTCGTCACCCTGGTCGTCCACGGACTACCATGGAGTGTGAAGTCAATAGTATACTCCAATGCAGTGATGACGACCCATTCAGGACCAGCACAGAAATAAGGAACATCCTTCAGCTAAGCGTGAGCAGGTCGACAATACGACGACGTTTCAACGAGAAGGGAAGGTATGGACGAAAATGCGCGGTTATGGAAGTGTTGATAGAGCAACATAGGGCTGGCAGGTTAAACTTCGCTCTGGAGTACGGGAATAAGGCACTTTCATACTGGGATCAATTTATATTTTCGAACGAGAAGGCGTTTTGTACTGCGCCATATAGTTATGTCCTTGTATATCGTCCACGTAGAGCGAATTTGACAGAAACTATGTTCATCACAGGCAGAGGTGTGGCTGAACTTCTGTCAGAGTTTGGGGATGGACATCAGCAGATGGTTGTGGCCTTTTGTGGGAACTGGACCGTCCGCTTGCTAGTCATTACTACTCCCAAATACTGGAGGACATAATGCTTCCTTCTGTTCGTCAGAGGTTTTCGGGAGGCAGTATAATATTCCAAGATGACCATTCCCCAGTCCATACAGCGATTTGTGTAAAACAATAGTTTCAAATGAATAGAGACATCGATCTCCTGGACTGGCCTCCAAAAGGTGCTGACCTCAATCCTATAGAGCACGTGTGGGCAGAGAGGAAGAAAATTATTAAGTGTAGAAGACCTACACCAACAATCAAGGCATCGCTGTCCGAAGCAGTTCATGATTCATGGGGAGAGCTGTCGCAGAATAACAGATTCATCCATAAACTTGTTGCCTCTGTTCTCAGGCAGTTAAACGTTGTTGTGGAGGAGGATGGAAACTGGACACGATACTGAATCCATTGTGTCATTAGGAAGGAAACTTTATGACAAAAGAACGTTTTGTTTACCGTTCGATTACTCTTATTGAGCATTTACGTTAATATGAACAAAAGGAAAATGTATTGGTCTTAAACTTTTTTTCAAATGAAGGTGTGCCGTCCGAAGTGGCCGAACGGTTCTAGGCGCTACAGTTTGGAACCGCGCGACCGCTACGGTCGCAGGTTCGAATCCAGCCTCGGGTGTTGTGTGCTGTCCTTAGGTTAGTTAGGGTTACGTAGTTCTAAGCTCTAGGGGACTGATGACCATAGATGTTAAGTCCCATAGTGCTCAGAGCCATTTGAACCATTTTTGAACCAGCCTCGGTCATGGATGTGTGTAATGTCCTTAGGTTAGTTAGGTTTATTTAAGTTCTAGAGGACCGATGACCTCAGAAGTTAAGTCCCATAGTGCTCAGAGCCAAATGAAGGTGTAATATAACTAAATCGAAAACCATTGATCATCACCAGCTAAGACATGTAATTGAAAGAAGAAAACCATAATATACACATAACGCAGTTAGTCTACTTCACTCTTTTTCAGTCATTTAGAGGACTATTGATTTTAAATTTTTTTGTGATCATTGATCAAGAAGATCAAGATGACTATGAGAACAATATTTTTTTTTCACATGGCAAATGAAGTCAAATCCGATGAGGCCATCAAAGTGAAAGAATTAATTTTTTTTGACGTCAATAAGATGGCATATTACTTTAGTTACTTGTGCAGGCAGGACTCCAGTACCGACGCGAGCATAAAAGAGAGATTATTTTTATTTAATACCGAGTGAAAAATACAATACCGAAAGCGAATAATCAGAACAATGCCAGTATGACTCGCACTGTGTGAGTTCTGTACAAACACAATTACGTACTTAGGTAACAGTAATTCCTTTGGTTAATGTCCTGGTGGTAGTTTTTGTATTGGACACCACTTCAGTGACTTGTGTCTCCCTAAACTACTCCAGTCATCCAAGTGGGGAGAAGCCAAGTACAGTTACATGGATAAACCGAAACACGCGGTTTTTCTGGCCAATCGTATCTTTACATGTCCTGAGAACAAGAGGTCTTAGTAGACGGAAAGACAGGCATATACCACAAGCGATAAAGAAAATGTATTTTTCCGTGCCGTATCATTACAAATCAACAATTTTCAGATTTATTCATTTACTCGTACTTCATTACTTTATGTATCTGCACACACTGCTAAATTCCAAACTTTTCTGGTAGCTCTGTGACGATCCTGTATGACTGGGGACTGAACATAGACAAAGAGCATTTCGTGGCCGAATTTACATAATCTGCTGATAATCCTTAACGACTTGCGGTATTTTGAATTAATCAGACAGACATTTTTTGTACCTTTATCGTGATACCTTGTATTTCATTTTTCTGAGTATCATCATCGTGATCATCATCATTAGCCAATTCAGTCATTAAATGATGTGGCCTCTTCGAGTCGTGGATTCAGGTAGGCTTTCAGCAGTCTTCTCCAAGTGGGACGGTGCTGCGCAGTTCTCTGCCAGGTGTTACCAGCGATCTTCTTGATGTCTTTGTCCCATCTGTCTGGTGGTCTTCCTCTAGGCCTCCGGTGCTCTCTCGGACTCCACTCCTGTACTAGCTTCGTCCATCTGTTGTCTTTTCTTCTTGTGACGTGGCCAGCCCACTGCCATTTCATGGAACCTACTGTCTCTAAGATGTCATTAACCTTCGTCACAGACCAGATGTCATCTGCCCCTTTCCCATCCTTTCTTGTATATCCCAGCATTGATCTCTCTATGGCTCTCTGTTCTGGCCTAAGTTTCCCTTTTGTAAATGAGTTCAGTGTCCATGTCTCGCAGCCGTACGTCATCACAGGAAGAATGCATTGATCAAATACTGCTTTCTTCAGTTTTACTGGCATTTTTGATCTGATTCTTTCTGATTATAGTGCGTACTAGACTTTAGTTGCTTCTGTAAACGAAACATCGTCACCCCTATAAATCGTTGCATGAACTACGTGACCACGGGATAGCAAAGCTACAGAAATCACTCATCAGAAGTATGGGCGCTGCACCAGCAAGTACACCAACTGGATTATACACAAAGAATGCGAAAGAACTTGCTCGTTTCCTAACATAATTTTACCGTAGATGTCCTGATGCGCCATCCTAATGACTGGAAAAACGCACAGGTTATTCTCATTTTCCGGAAGAGTTGTCGGGCAGCTGCACAAAGCTATAGGTCTACATTTCTGGCGTTGGTCTGTTGTAGAACTTCCCAATGTGTTTCATGCTCGCACGTCGAACAAGTTTCGGAGTTTCAAAATCTACTCTGTAAGAACCAAGACGATTTCCGTAAACAAGGATCGAGTGCAACTCAGAACTCCGTTCGCCCACGAGATTCGAGAAAACAGTAAACACAGGTGACCAGGTAGATTCCATTTTTCTAGACTTCTTACAGTCTTCACTTCTTACAATCGTTTGACCAATAAATACTGCTCATCATTCTGAGATACGAACCAGGTAGGGTAGCCAAAAAAGAGAAGATCCAAGTAATCCTTCAGTTACTGGATTATTTAGGAAGCACGAAAGCGTCAGAGAGTTGCCATTCAATTCCAGGTCAAGACGCTACAAAAGAGGCAGCCTCCAAGGCGGTATGGTCTACTGTTTAACAACTATACCGTAGGTAACTTGAATAGTCGGGCAATAAATTGCTTCTTCCTACTTATACCTCGCAGAAAGACCGTGAAGATAAAATCAGAGAGATCAGATTGCACATAGATGCTTACCAGCAATCGTCCTTCCCACGAAACATCCTTGTCTGGAGCAAACAATTGGAGAAGTGATACTAATGTAGAAAATGCCCTCTATCACACAGCGTTATACGGCTTGTGAGATGTAGATGAAATAATGTGTTATTCGCAGTTTATGAAATGTCTTTGTTGATGTTCGCGTTTTGTAATCAGTGTCATGTTGTGGTTTCATCTGTTTTATTATGCGTCAGCAGTAGTGCCAAAGAAATCAGAAGTAATAAAAATTATTTTCACTTATTTAATAGCAAAAGAATATTAGTTGCTCATTCTGTTAACGGCCTCAGGTGATACTACAGAACCTAATCGCTTCTGGAGAATAATTTGTTTTAGTTTGCAGTTCTTGTAAGACATAATAACAAAAATTGCTACCACAGCTACATTAAAGAAGAGCCCCGTAAATTATTCCCCCGATATTTATATCTGATGTTCAAGTTGCAATCGGTAGCTAATTGGCCTTTACGACTGTTAATTCAGGTCGCCGTCAAAGTGGTAGCAACCGGCGCTAGCGCCAACGCCGGCCCTGCCACGTCTGTGTTGCGCGGGCTTGTCCTATGCTTACAAGCTGAAGAGGCTTTTCTCGTTAGCAGGCGTCTTCTGCCTGTCACCAGCCTAATGGAGAACTGGCAACATTACAGCATACATTTGGCGTCAATGTGGCCTTTGAATTACTTCCTGTACTGGTGCAAAACATTCCTTCTAAATTCACTCACTAATATCTTATCATTCTCATTAAATATCCTGATTGATTCTTCCTTAGAGGATGATATAGAAGGTATCAAATGAATAATTTTGATTCCAGGAAGCTCGTTTCAACAGAAACTGCAGCTGGTTTCGCTATTTACGACGCTGTTTAGCTGCCGAATTTACGATTGACGATACAAGGAAGCAATATTTGCCGCACATGGCTGCTAGCGTAGAGGCAAAGCGTTTGGACATGAAATTGTGAACTGCGCTTGCTGTTGATTCAAATACTGGTGACTACAATAATTTTTCCTCCTCTGTAAAACAGAAACTCGAAGGCAAATCAACAATCAGTAAAGACATCGAACGAAAACCTCTCCACCATTATATCGCTACCTTTATTCTCTAGTCCGTGCATGTATAGACACAACATTTACAGAACTGCACACATGTTAATCCCTTTTTTCTGCTTCTGTCAATAAAACTGACTTAAGTGTGGCTCTGAATGATTTTTTTAACTTTTTCTGGCTAATTCGTAATGATTTGGGGTATTTTGCCTTAAGAAGGCAGACATTTTTGTACCGTTATCATGATAATTTGTAATCAATTTTTATTACTATATTGCAAACTGAATATGGTCTTTTCGTTAGTTTATTAAACACGACAATCAAAAATGAGGAAGATATTAATCATCAGCAATGTAACTCCCATATGATACACAACAGTCTGACCAAGTCATCTGTAAAGCATACACTTGACATTTAACGGCAGACATTAACATCCCTGCATTTTGAATACTGTTTTACCTCTAGATTTCGAATTTTGCAAGTATCGTTGCTAAGCGCTTATACAGAAAGAAACAAACACGATTTCTGCTCTCAAGTAAAGGTTTCAGCAATTAATTCAATTTTAATGTGATTAACGAAGAATTGGAGATTTCCGACATTAAATCGGGAAGTATTCCCTGTACAAAATTGCTATACTTGGGACGATGGTTCTAAAAATGATCAAAGAGCATATACCTCTTCTTCAATCACATGTGTAGTAGCAGCATAATGAAGATAATAATAGCAATCACGACAGTAATCATCGAATTATCTGGTAACCTCACACGCTGCAGTTATATTTCTCGAACTAAAACATTAGTTTCCCTAGAAAAAAATTTCATATTGGCATCAAATTGAAGCTATAATGACTAGAATGGTCGATATATCACGCAGTCATGAGATTAGAGTAATACCCTCATTAGAAAGTACCAGGTAATTAATCAGTTAACCGAGAGAGCCGGATGTTTTCCCCCTTCTAGGTGTATCATCGGACACAACAATACAATCAGGACGTTCTCAGCTGTGTGTGCTGTGGTCTGCTGGGTTGATCGTAGTTTGATACTTACAGGGTATAGGTTCGATTTTCATACATGGCATCCATTTCTAACATTCACGAAAAGATCTAATAAACCTATGGTAACGCCAAGTCCAGAATGTTAGGTCGCACAGTAGTTCAGAATCCACATTAAACACAATATCTCTTCAATACCAACAGCGTCAGAGCATTTTTAAATGGCGCCATAACAAAGATAGCAACCGCCGAAGGCACAAACTCTGTCGCCAGTAAACCAGCACAAAGAAGTTTATTTCAATTAATTTAGGATTGGTTATTTCGTTCACAGTGTTCATATTTAATCTGAACTTGAGACGTTGTAGTTTTTGGTCCTCGACCGGAATTCGAATTCGGATCTCTAGGAATGGAACGTGTCTGGGTTGCCATCCTGGTCCAGCACAAAAATAGTCATAATTTCATTTCACGCCCTAGCATGTGCACACTCACCTACCACCGAAAAATAATTTGCACATTTATTGTCTGTTCATGACTAGTCAACAGTAACGTTAGGTACCGTTATTTATAGTGAAACATGAGAGCATCACACTAATGGTGAGCAAGCAGTTGATACTTAACGTCTATTTATGGATGGGAAACAGCACAGTTCGCGCCGGGTTCGATTCCCGGGTTAGCAAAACAAATTGTACCCTCATCTCATATTGATACAGCTCGCTGCTGACAAATAAATTCGATTTCTAACTTCCCATTTTACTTAGTTAATAATTCGATGACGTGCTGGGTACAAAATCCTGTACAACATTTTAAATCATAGCACCCAATTTTCAGCACATGCATACTTGGTTACTTGTGAAGTATATTATACGTCTTTTGTGGTTAGTTAACAGGGAGATAATGGTTTCGTCATTTGGTTTCAAGTTCAGATGTGTTAAGTAATACTGGCGAAAACCTTTATACACTCCTGGAAATTGAAATAAGAACACCGTGAATTCATTGTCCCAGGAAGGGGAAACTTTATTGACACATTCCTGGGGTCAGATACATCACATGATCACACTGACAGAACCACAGGCACATAGACACAGGCAACAGAGCATGCACAATGTCGGCACTACTACAGTGTATATCCACCTTTCGCAGCAATGCAGGCTGCTATTCTCCCATGGAGACGATCGTAGAGATGCTGGATGTAGTCCTGTGGAACGGCTTGCCATGCCATTTCCACCTGGCGCCTCAGTTGGACCAGCGTTCGTGCTGGACGTGCAGACCGCGTGAGACGACGCTTCATCCAGTCCCAAACATGCTCAATGGGGGACAGATCCGGAGATCTTGCTGGCCAGGGTAGTTGACTTACACCTTCTAGAGCACGTTGGGTGGCACGGGATACATGCGGACGTGCATTGTCCTGTTGGAACAGCAAGTTCCCTTGCCGGTCTAGGAATGGTAGAACGATGGGTTCGATGACGGTTTGGATGTACCGTGCACTATTCAGTGTCCCCTCGACGATCACCAGTGGTGTACGGCCAGTGTAGGAGATCGCTCCCCACACCATGATGCCGGGTGTTGGCCCTGTGTGCCTCGGTCATATGCAGTCCTGATTGTGGCGCTCACCTGCACGGCGCCAAACACGCATACGACCATCATTGGCACTAAGGCAGAAGCGACTCTCATCGCTGAAGACGACACGTCTCCACTCGTCCCTCCATTCACGCCTGTCGCGACACCACTGGAGGCGGGCTGCACGATGTTGGGGCGTGAGCGGAAGACGGCCTAACGGTGTGCGGGACCGTAGCCCAGCTTCATGGAGACGGTTGCGAATGGTCCTCGCCGATACCCCAGGAGCAACAGTGTCCCTAATTTGCTGGGAAGTGGCGGTGCGGTCCCCTACGGCACTGCGTAGGATCCTACGGTCTTGGCGTGCATCCGTGCGTCGCTGCGGTCCGGTCCCAGGTCGACGGGCACGTGCACCTTCCGCCGACCACTGGTGACAACATCGATGTCCTGTGGAGACCTCACGCCCCACGTGTTGAGCAATTCGGCGGTACGTCCACCCGGCCTCCCGCATGGCCACTATACGCCCTCGCTCAAAGTCCGTCAACTGCACATACGGTTCACGTCCACGCTGTCGCGGCATGCTACCAGTGTTAAAGACTGCGATGGAGCTCCGTATGCCACGGCAAACTGGCTGACACTGATGGCGGCGGTGCACAAATGCTGCGCAGCTAGCGCCATTCGACGGCCAACACCGCGGTTCCTGGTGTGTCCGCTGTGCCGTGCGTGTGATCATTGCTTGTACAGCCCTCTCGCAGTGTCCGGAGCAAGTATGGTGGGTCTGACACACCGGTGTCAATGTGTTCTTTTTTCCATTTCCAGGAGTGTATTTCACGTTTCTTTACGGCTAGTCAGCATTGACGATCGTTGCCTTGATCAAGTCCTGGGCAGGTGCGAAAGTGTATTTTAGTTAGTAGTGGCTACATCTGCTGCGTTTCTGTCCAGATCCAGAACAAAAAATTCCATCATGTCATTTATAGTTCAAACATGTGGGCAAATAATTCTTCATGAATAATTAGTACAGTGACGGTACTGATTATACTCCGTTAATATTGCGGTTTGTCTAGAGCGTCTACCGCTGTTTATCGCGTTTTATTTAACTAGTTCCTTTAACGACCAGTGTATGCAAAAACTAATCGTCACTGGGACATTTAGGGGGTGTGGGAAAACCTTATACAAAGTAAAAATACTTCGAACTGTCATGGACCTTTGTTAGTCCAGACATTGTCTCGGAATATCTTTTGCATGCAAGCATTTATTTTGTTTAAGGATTGCTACATAGTTTATGTGCCATAGTTAGTTGTTTCTGATTGAAATGACATGGTAACTGTAACGTTCCCTGGCAAACTCATGCTGTTAATAAACTAAAATTTATTTGTACCATATACGCCGCTCTGAGCAATTTGAATATACTGTAATTATTTAACAAAAAATATTATTGAATTTTGTGTAAAAGACATTTGTTGTTATTGTAATATTTTTGTAGTAATATTCTTTCTGTATTTAGGATGGTAATATTTCTATATTCATTATGTAATTGCGAAATGTGTCAATATCTGCGATAACAGAGATGTGAAATTTAGCCAGAGGAAAATAATGTTATGAGATTACAAAGAAATGTTAATAGTCAGCAGTAGTATAAAAGCACCACGTACTGTGTATTCTTTGGTCATCTCCGTGTAGAGCTGAAGGCGAGAGGAAGCTGTGACGAAGCGTTTTATGAATGGGTAGACTTCTTTTGTCTGTATCTAGATTTAGCCGCCATTAGAGGAGAAATTACAAACTAATGTGAGTTGAATTATTGTTGGGTCTAAATATATCATAATTTATCAAAAGTGTGTATTATTAATGTAAATTAGCTTGCCCATGTCATCTATAATATTTCTTTAAAGAATTTTCAGCATTTTTAGCTGTGTTGCTGGGCTGTGCCGCGACCGATCGATTTGCAGTGGCGGCACATTTAAAAAATTGTCCCGCTAAAGAAAAATTAACCAAACCCGTAAATCGGGAACAGATAAAAATTAACAGTGAATTAAGAAAATGTTCTTCTTTTGCAGCGATCCTGAGATATGAATTTTAAACTAGTTACACATTTGTGCATTCGTAGGCGGATAGTTAATGTTGAAATTTAACAATTTTGGTTCTTTCAAATAACTTAAATGTATAGCGAAGTATGTTTTATCAGTGATAATTAAATGTCGGCTTGGCAATATTTAACCATTTTCTGCTAATAGAGACAGTCTTGTGTTCCATAGCTAACGCCAGGAAAGAATTCAGTAAATATTTAAAATAAAAAAAACCCACTGCATTTAGAAAATGTGTGCCAAGGCCGAATTATGTAAAGGATTTAATTCTCAACTAAATATTCTTAATCAGTTAATATGAGTTCACGTAATTTTTAAATGTACGTAATTCTTTTGAAAATGAATTTTTATTACCACACGTAAATAAGAGAAAGGTTCTACAACAAAGTTCGTACTTACAGAAGAAAGTTAAAGAAAGGCAAATTAATTAACTAAAAGCAAAAATTTAAAAAAGGTAACTGATTATTATTATTCTTTAATGAAAAAATTTCATGTATTTCATTAAATTGGCGCCCAACGTGGGGCTCGAATATGCAGTGGCCACTAAATACCCATGAGATAACTAGGGAATTATTATAGTCGAACTTTGTTGAAGAATAATTAATAATTTTTTCATGTATTGTATGTATTGCCTAACCAATATTGTGTGGTAATACCTGCATACGATTTTTTGCATGAGAACACTATATACCCAGAGGCAAGCTGAAGAAGAGAGCTCATTATACCGAAAAATTAATTACCTACCACAATATCAGGGGGCAGCTGCACCCAAGATAGATCACCAAAAGGTAAAGCTACAGTGTAGTTGTCCTGTGGGTAGTAAAGTAGCCTCAGTGCAGTGTTCTCGGATCATTAGTGGTGTGCTTGCTGTTAGTGCTTTTTTTTTTAATAACAGGACATTTGAGTAGTTAGTCACTGTAGTATATAATAAGTGTGTTTTAACAAATGACCATTTCTTGTGTGATTATGTCAGTGAAACCTGAGTGTTAGGATATTTAGTTCAGATTTTGTTTCTTTTGTTGACTATGGTTAGATTGCGTAGTCAGAAAGATATCAACATGGATAATGAACAACAGTTAGCAAGTAGTGATACCGAGTTAGAAAGTGGGACACAAAGTAATGTTAGTGGCGTAGTTCAGGAAGTACAATGTGAGAATCTGGGGGCAGAAGGGCAAGAAATGTTGCCACTGCCAGCCAGTGATTCAGTTGATAGCGGAAATACTGTGCCACCTGCAAGCACTGGACACGGACCAGAGAGTGGTGAGGTGTCAGAAGTGCAATCATTAAGAGTTATGTTCGAGCGCATGCTCAATTTCCAAGCTGAATTTGTACGTATGCAAGCAGAACGCGATAGAGAACGTGATGCTAAACAAGCAGAGCGTGATAGAGAACGTGATGCCAAACAAGCGGAGCGTGATAGACGCCTGCATGAGAGAGACTTGCATTTAATGCAATCCTTGGAAACTATGCAAAATGAGATTGTTAGCTTGAGACAAAACTTTGAAACCATACCCAAAACGGTGCAAGAACTGAGCGAAAGAGTAGATAGTATCCAAGTGGCTAACGCCAGTATCGTAGAGGAAATCAGTGTACTGACTAACAGGGTTGAACAATTAGAAATTGACACAAATCAAGAAATTGAGCACAAAATGTCCGAAAAAGTGCACGAAATTGAAAACGAATTTATAAAAAAAATAAACGAGAAAGTGTACGCCGCGATTGAAGCCAAAGATGTGGGCTCAAATGCGGAAATGCGGGACCTAAAAAAGGTGGTACACACTGACATTCCGCTGTGGCAGCGGAATGTCAACCGTCGTCTTGCCGAGCTAGAAATCAGCTTGCTGCACGACGACCTACAGGCGTATGTCACGCCAGCCAGGTCCAACTTTTTTTTTTTTTATGGACTTCTAGTCCGGGGTGATATGTTACAATACAGCCAGATCCAACAATGATAGGCATATAAATACAGCAGTAAAAAATTGCGACTGCGTGACAGAACAGGCAACCAATGTTACCGAAACAAATAAATGTCACTCCAAAATAGTGATTGAAGAAAGCCTGATTAGAAACCGACAGTTTCAGATCTTTACAACGGAGAAGAAATCTGTTCACCCTGTAGTGTTTATCAAGGGATTTAGAAACATTTTGCCTAGCGTTTGGAGTCATACACAGAAAATACAGTTCGTTATGTCTTACATACAAGGAGATGCTGCATTATGGGCAACCGAAGCAGCTGGCAGGTGCGACACATATGAGCAATTTGAAAAGGCATTCTTGGCCAAATATTGGTCAACATGTATTCAGGAGAGATTACGGAAAGAGGTATATAATCCAGAGCCGTATTCTCCACGATTAGGCAATTTGCGAAAATATTTTGAGAAGTACATTAATAAGACCCGTTATTGGGACGAGCAGATTTCATCCCGGGATTTGATCAGACTTTTGAAATCACACTTGCCGATACACGTAAAGGAAAAACTTATACACGTGCCGGAGAATGACATGGAACATTTCTTGTCTGTTCTGGACTCAATTGACCTGATTCAGGAGGATATTAAGGCAGCCTCTGAACAGGCTAGAAGTAACGGAAACGGTTACAGAAATGGTCGAAATAACACGCCTCCACCAAATAATGGAAACGGCGGAGGTAACAATAGGAGACAAGATTATGTACAAAACGGGAATAGAGGTAGAGACCGGAACGGCAATAGTGCGCCGGTGAATAATGACCGGAAAAGGAGGTCTGATGACCGATATGAAACAGGCCCACCAAGCAATAGTAGATGGAAAAATGCCAGGGGGCCGTGGAACACTAATACCTATAATGATGCAAACCGAACTTGGCCACAGAACGAGAGGCCCAGTCCGGACCGGCAAAACAGTGAAAGATATGACAATAACCGACCGCCACCACAAAATGCGCCAATTGCGCAACCGTGGCGGCCGACGCAACACAACTTACACATAGTGGAGGTCAGTGACACAGAGCAGCCACACCCATCCACCTGTAATAATTCAACAAACTAGATTCGGCCGAGATACGCTCTCCATCGTCGGCTGAGGTTTGGAGTGAGAGCAGCCCGACACAGAACAAAACATCGGGAATCTGTATCCTCAGGTATAATGACGGGGTACAGATGGGACATGAATTGATAACTGAACCATCCACGTGCATAAAGGAGCACAAAGACAAAGTACAAGCGATAATAGAGATCAAAATTAACAATATTGATGTGCAAGCGATCGTAGATACAGGTGCTACTGTCAGTGTCATGAGTATGGACTTATTCAGAGTACTGGGGAAAGAAAAGCGTATGCTGACTTTTCCTGTGAACAATTGCAAAGTCACTGGAGCCATAAGTGCACAGCGACAAATAATTAAACTCCAAGTGCGGGTAGAGATGTATATAGGGGGAGAAGCCATAGCGTGCTCATTCCTGGTAGTAAAGGGTTTAAGGGTAGCCTGCATTTTGGGGGTAGATTTTTTGAGAGAAAGGGACGCAGTAATCGACCTTTCTCGGGGAAAATTAAGTTTGATGAACACGGGTAGGAAGATAGAATTGTCCATGCTCAGATCTGAAGAGGTACCTGTGCCTAATTGTAATGCTATTAACATAAAATGTAGGAATCAGTGGATACTACATTTAGACAATCATTGTCAAGGACAAAATCTCTATTATCCAGACGTACAAGGTGATCAATTAAAAGCAAATGTGGACGCACTTGTGAACAAAGTATCACAGTCCGAAAATTTGAACTCAATGCAACAGCAGGATTTGGTACAGTTATTATCTAAATATGCTGATGTATTTTCAGAACGACCAGGAATTGTTAAGGGATATCAGTACAATATTGAGGTGAAGCCTCACAAAACCTACTGTCGAGCCTCATACTCCATTCCTTGGTCCAAGAAGGAAATAGTAGCTAATGAAATAAGAAAACTGATCGTGTGGGGAATGATAGAACCGTCTTTGTCCCCTTATAGTAGTCCTTTGGTGGCGGTAGCAAAAGCAGACGGACAGGTACGGTTAGTATTAGATGCGAGAGACATAAACGAAATTATTGTACCTGTCAGGACTCATCCGGAAAACTTAGGTGAGAAAATTCAAAAATTCCATGGAGTGCAATATTTGACATCTGTTGATATGAAAAGTTCATTCTGGCAAATCCTGCTCACACCCGAATCGAGGAAATATACTGCATTTATATTTGGGGGAAGGAGTTACCAATTTAGGGTACTACCTTTTGGCTTAAATGTAAGAGCAGGAGTTTTCATAACAGCCCTCGACGCGGTTTTAGGTCCGGATTTGCTGCAAAGGGTAACAGTGTATGTAGACGATCTGGTGATTGCTACTGCCACCTGGGAGGAGCACGTAGAACTACTGGGTAGAGTCTTGGAAAGGTTTAAGCAAGCGGGAGTAACAGCGAATCTTGAGAAATCCAAATTTGGACGTAATCAGATTAAATTTCTAGGTCACATAATAACACCACAAGCCATCAAACCTGACAGCAAAGAACTTGACGCAATTCGTGGGTTTCCTAGCCCGAGAACTAAGAGACAACTCAAAGCGTTTATAGGTCTTGCATCTTTTTTTAGACGGTTTGTTCCAAACCAATTAACGAATAACGAATCCTTATTGAGCCTGTTGCGTAAAAATGCGCACTGGGTGTGGACAGAAGAATGTCAACGCGCATTTGACGCTATCAAAAACGCCTTGGTGATTGCAAACATACTGCGACACCCAGACATGACAAACGATTTTTGCATAGCGACAGATTCGTGTTCATACGGTCCGGGCGCTTGTTTATTTCAGTGGGACAGGAGCAACGACCCCACAACAATCAATGTAATCGGATTTGCCAGCCGCACACTAAATAGCTGTGAGAGAGCATATTCCGCTGCCGAATTAGAGGCTCTTGCAGTGGTTTGGGCGGTAAAGAAATTCCATTATTACATCTATAGCAAAGAAGTCAAAGTATTCAGTGACCACCAGGCTCTGAGCTATTTAATGTCTTGCAAATTATACCATACCCGCTTGCTAAGACGGAGGTTAGCATTGCAGGAATATAAAATTAAGATTATGTACCTAAAAGGACAAGATAATGTTGTAGCTGACGCCTTGTCGAGGGTCCCACTTGACTAGGGCAATCCTCAGTGTCAAAGATTTTGGAACAATCGGAGGAATATCGAATACTCTTAGTACAAGATAAGGTACATAGGAGGGACTTTTTACATATGTGTAAGAATATGTCTATATTGCAGGAAACTGATCCGATTTGGCGAGGTATCATTAGCAAAATTAAAGAAGGAACCAATCTTAAAAGTGTTCAGAATTTCAAAATAGTAGATAATATTCTGTATTATAAAACAGGTGTGTCAGATGACCATGGAGTCGTGTGTATACCGCAACAGGCTATCCCAGCTGTAGTGTGGCACACGCATTTAGCATGGGGTCACGCTGGGATAGGCAAAACAATAAGGATTTTATCCAGATTCTGTTACTATAAGGGAATAAGCCAGCAGACTCGCACCATTATCAGGACTTGTCCTCTGTGCCAAAAAGCTAAGTTTCAAAATAAGTCCACAAGGTTTGAACTGCATCCTATAGTGGCTCATCGGCCACTTCAGTTAGTATCTATAGACATAGCAGGACCCTACCCTCGAGCCAGGGGTGGATTAAAGTACATTTTAGCGGTATATGACCTTTTCTCTAAATACTTAAAAATACACTGCCTTAAATCAGCCACTGCTCGTGGAATAGTTAAATGGTTAGGGAAAGAATATTTTACACAGGTGGGTAAGCCTGAAGCGATAATATCGGATAATGCTTCCTATTTTACAGGCCATACCTGGAAGAACTATTTACATGAACAAGATATAAAGCACATACTAATATCCCGTTTTCACCCAGAAGCAAGTTTAGTAGAGAGAACATTTGGAGAGTTAAATAAATTTTTCAGGTTATACATTGCATGTAAGCACACAAGATGGCCAGATCTGATACCTAAGTTTTTGGAAATTCACAACACAACCCCGCATGCTTCTACGGGGTATCCACCAAACGAGATTATAATGAATAATAATAGAGTTCTGAATGAGTGGCTGGCACCTTTGCCTAAGGTCCCAGTCATTCCTGAGCCTAAGGAAGAGAAGATAAGAAAAGCAGGGTGCAACCTTACCAGGTGCGCTCAGAAAAGGAAAGAAAAATATAATCTACATGTGACGAATAACCAAAAATTTTGTGTTGGGGACTTGGTGCTCTTACGCAATCATCCTAAGTCCTCGGCATCCTTGAAACAGAATAGCAAGTGGCAATTGGTGTACAATGGACCTTTTAGAATAGTAAGTGTGCCACATGAGTGTAGCTATCTCTTAGCAGATCCCCACTCAGGGAGAGTACGGGGACTGTATCCGCTTAAGGATGTCAAAATATTCCTACAGTAAATGACTAATAGTCCTATGTGGACACCATTCTTTTGAAAATGAATGAACATTAATGATGTGTGATCTGTAGAGATAATGTACTAGTGTAGAAGTATTTAGTTATAAGAATATGATTGACTTTCTCTTTTGTTTATGAATATTTGTGTTATGTCTTCTTTTAATTAGTGTTAGCTTAAACATGCTCTAAATGTCTGCACAGATAACCTGATTAGAGCAATTATTTGTAGTGTTAAATTGTGACAGAGATCAGTCAGGAGGAACTTTTTAGTAGTGATTAGTTCGTGTACTGCATAATATTCTATATGTGTGTCAAACTTGAAATATTTCTTGGTACAATCTTTTCTATTATATATGTATATATGTATATATGTGTAGCTGTCAGATTGACAGATTCGAACCCAGAATAATATCAATAATATGAGGCCCTGAGAAATTTATTATCAAACCAGTGTTGTCAAAGAGAATAATGCACCCAGTAGTGACCCGAGGGCACCATGGGAGGCAAACTTATTGCAAATTTAAGTAACGCAAAGTTACGCACAAAGAAGCTTCAATTGAAGCATGTGCAGATTCAATCAGTAAAAAAGGAGCTAGCCTGATACAGTCCAAGTCAATTTTAGCCTACAGAGACTACACTGTAGTTACGTAGGACCTTGCAAGTAAAGTGAGACATAATTTCAAAGGAGTTATTGAACAATATGCCTGAATCCGGCTGGAATGCACAAATAAAATCTACTCGAACATGAATATAGATGATTTTTGGGCAAACTAATACGAAATTTTAATATTTGTTACCATGTACGCAAATATCACACACCTTGATAAAGAGCGAACAAAGAAGTTACGAATGTGCTGTTACAAAAATTGCACAACGGACATTGTAAAAAAAAACTTAAAACAAAAGTGCAGTATTGTGTAGCAGAGACAAACAGTGACTGTTAAACCTGCAGCAATACGTCACGAAGTTGTTTTGTACAAGCAATAACTGTATCATCGCCGAGTGTGCAAGTGGACAAGGAACTAGCACGACACGAACAGTGAGCCGATAACGGACGGTGGACCAAGTTAGTGTCAAACTTTAACTCTTTGTGTGTCAAGGGACGCTAGGAAGGCGCATTGACTACAGAGATACATTTTGTCCTAAGGTGAAAACTTGCGTGTGACGAATGACAAGTCATGACATGGTGAAAAAATATTGTGTGCCCATAAAACGTGTTACTGTGACAACGAAACATTGTGCAAACGAGACTAGTGAAGGCCTACTGAATAATAACTGCCAATAACTGTGTGCGTTTTTTCCCACAGCAGGAAAAATGCCCATAAGGATAGTACACTGTTTGTGAACTTGTTGCATGTTTGCTGGAGCACTGCAAGAAGATGTCACACGGGTGAGCTGATATACAACGCGCATCCGGCTACCTCAGCCATGCAGCGGCCGCAGCAGCCCGTAGCAGACCAGACAGCCACACGCCTCACCGCGCCGTAGCTGTCAACACCGGGGGCGGTGACCTACACGGAGCCAACGCGCCGCGCCGAGCGCCGCTCAACAATCACTCCGCACCGCTCACCAACTACGGCATTATTGACATTTTCCAAAATATTTACACAAACTGCATAACATGTCAATGACTCCATTTTTGATAAACATTGAACATTTATTATGTATATCCGTAAACTGATAAGAGAAAATGAACACTAACAAGTGTAGGAGATGGATTTGTAACACGTAGGTAGTGGAAACATTATGAAAAGTGATGCTGTGCTAAGTGATTGCAAAAAACTAAGTGATATATCCTAGGACAAGTGACCTTGCAGTATATCGCAAAATTAATAATAACGAGTTGTTAATCACACACAAAAAACTTTCGTTGGACTGTATGTGACTGTGATATTATGTAACCGTTGATGACAAACTGCTAAATCAATTCAAAAGAATGACTGTTAAAGAGACAAAATTAATCATGAACCAACTGGGATGGCTGGGCTCCGGCACAGTTTTGCCCAGGTTTCTGTCTGCCTTCGCCCAAATGGGGGAGCCATGAACATATATAACCCTGGGACTAATTAAAAGAGCCATTCCATTAAAAATACAGAATTGTAAAGAACGTTACTGGCACCATTGTGTCAAAGTATAGAAACTCTTTGCCAAATGCTGCCAGGGGGCAATGTAACGTTCCCTGGCAAACTCACGCTGTTAATAAACTAAAATTTATTTGTACCATATACGCCGCTCTGAGCAATTTGAATATACTGTAATTATTTAACAAAAATATTATTGAATTTTGTGTAAAAGACATTTGTTGTTATTGTAATATTTTTGTAGTAATATTCTTTCTGTATTTAGGATGGTAATATTTCTATATTCATTATGTAATTGCGAAATGTGTCAATATCTGCGATAACAGAGATGTGAAATTTAGCCAGAGGAAAATAATGTTATGAGATTACAAAGAAATGTTAATAGTCAGCAGTAGTATAAAAGCACCACGTACTGTGTATTCTTTGGTCATCTCCGTGTAGAGCTGAAGGCGAGAGGAAGCTGTGACGAAGCGTTTTATGAATGGGTAGACTTCTTTTGTCTGTATCTAGATTTAGCCGCCATTAGAGGAGAAATTACAAACTAATGTGAGTTGAATTATTGTTGGGTCTAAATATATCATAATTTATCAAAAGTGTGTATTATTAATGTAAATTAGCTTGCCCATGTCATCTATAATATTTCTTTAAAGAATTTTCAGCATTTTTAGCTGTGTTGCTGGGCTGTGCAGCGACCGATCGATTTGCAGCGGCGGCACATTTAAAAAATTGTCCCGCTAAAGAAAAATTAACCAAGCCCGTAAATCGGGAACAGATAAAAATTAACAGTGAATTAAGAAAATGTTCATCTTTTGCAGCGATCCTGAGACTGATGAATTTTAAACTAGTTACACATTTGTGCATTCGTAGGCGGATAGTTAATTTTGAAATTTAACAATTTTGGTTCTTTCAAATAACTTAAATGTATAGCGAAGTATGTTTTATCAGTGATAATTAAATGTCGGCTTGGCAATATTTTACCATTTTCTGCTAATAGAGACAGTCTTGTGTTCCATAGCTAACGCCGGGAAAGAATTCAGTAAATATTTAAAATTAAAAAAAACCACTGCATTTAGAAATGTGTGCCAAGGCCGAATTATGTAAAGGATTTAATTCTCAACTAAATATTCTTAATCAGTTAATATGAGTTCACGTAATTTTTAAATGTACGTAATTCTTTTGAAAATGAATTTTTATTACCACACGTAAATAAGAGAAAGGTTCTACAACAAAGTTCGTACTTACAGAAGAAAGTTAAAGAAAGGCAAATTAATTAACTAAAAGCATAAATTTAAAAAAAGGTAACTGATTATTATTATTCGTTAATGAAAAACTTTCATGTATTTCATTAAATAACGCGTTTGAAAATCATTGTAACCTGTACAAGCGTGAGGGACTAACTCATGTCTAATCACGTGTTTTTCTAGTTTTTGCAGTATCATGGTTTGATGTTACATCGCACTGATTGCCTTAAAGAACAGTGTTGTCTAGTGGTCTCTCGTGGTAGGCCGGCCGTTTGTGGCCGTGCGGTTCTAGGCACTTCAGTCTGGATCCGCGTGACCGCTACGGTCGCAGGTTCGAATCCTGCCTCGGGCATGGATGTGTGTGATGTCCTTAGATTAGTTAGGTTTAAGTAGTTCTAAGTTCTAGGGGACTGATGACCGCAGATGTTAAGTCCCATAGTGCTCAGAGCCATTTTTTGGTCTCTCGTGGTATCCATTTTGTATAGTCGAACGACTGTGCCGCAAAGCGGTTAGAGGACCAGCTGGACAACTTCGTTATGTTGGCTGCATGCAAATCAGGTGGATCGCAATTCAGGCCGTTTGGATACTTTTGCGCATGATAGTACATTTGCAGATTGTAAACACGTGCCTGACGACATATTAAAGTTTGAATCTGTTCTAAAGTGTGCTCGGACAACCTATTGGTAAGGCTGCTACCCCCATTAAGTTGGAAATCAGGGTACGATGCCCAGTCCAGTACAATTTTTCACTATCGTCATTCATTTATATAGGTGATGGCTATTCATCTTCGCAACTGCGAATATATTTCACGTAACTGTAGTACTGGTACTGTGTGAAATTTTGACCACCATTATTTGTGCCAGCGACGGAAGGAGTGGAGGTGGTGTAAAGTTCCTGATCACCAGACCTTGCCCCATACTGTGGAATAAATTCCGTATCTCTCCACCGTGTCTCATGCTATGATGGTCTGTGACACTGTTGACGGTGCTCTGGTTTGCATTGTTATGTTACCATATTCTCTCTTCTATTACACAGCAGAAAACTATTACAGAGCAATGAAAAACTTTCTCAAAGTCCTCTCCAGCCAGCACCAAACTAAGGAAAGCCGGGCGAACTCCCCATATCGCAATCAAAACGACAAACAGGATCAAAGTAGACATAGCCGAATACAGAACAGATTCGGAGAGGATTGCCTCGCCTCACGTGAGCGAGAAGCTTGAGGTGTAAACTCAGCAAAATTAATACGGTAGGAGCTGTAGAAAGTGGCACGGCGCCGGGCTAATATTAATTCAGACATGTTGGGTAAACCCTTAAGCAAACTTTATAATGATAAACTGACATCAATCCCAGTTTCAAAACAATCTTCAGATAAAGTAAATTTAGCAACAGAACTGACAACACACAACAATAATTACGGCGGGACGAACACTCACAAGTTTTGCGCACACGATTTCACTGGTAGCACAATTTAAGATTTACTCAAGTACTTTACGGAAGTACAAGACAGTTTCGAAACTGGGCTAGACGAAGAGCGCCTTCAGATGAATACTAAATAAGGCGCCAGGAATTGTTCAATTCTAAAAGGCGATTACTTAGTGATCTGGAGCATTAGGATTCATCCGCAGATATCTCAGTGGGTTTTCAGATCCCTAAAGCTTGTAATCAGACTTTATTTCACACCTCAGTCCTGTGTAAACTCATTAAGTTGGTATGATAAAACCATCCACTGAATAGCAGAACTACTCAGATTCACATGGAGTGAACAAAACCAGCCACTGAATAGCAGAACTATTCAGATCCACATGGAGTGAACAGGTGATACTCCATAAACGCAACCAGGGTGCAGCGACAGTGTAGTGAAAGCTGTACAAAACTTCCACCTGTGCTTTGCCCAACAATCTCTTCCAGACAACAGATGAAGGATCAGAAAGTGCACACACCGTTCACTATTAACACGTCTACGAACACCAACACAGTGCAACAGTGGGTCAACAAAGGTTGTTCATTTCAAGCAAATGGCCCCCAACCCCAACGAGGCCGCGCAATCACTCCAGGTAGAGGTAAGATGTTTTCAGAGACAGAAACTGGTTTATTCGCAGCACCAGTGCGGCTCGTCACTTCCTCCTGCCGCTGCTGACAGAAAAAACCTCATCGCTGACCTACACGCGCTGTCTAGTGGACCATGTTGATACGACAAGTTACTCTCTGGCAAAGAGAACTGAGCCGTGTACGGCTCGCGTTCTTGGCGTTGGTTCTTTGGCATTTTTACATCGAGTGGCGTCTTGTTTCTTCCTTTCTTACTGGCGTAACCAAGTTGCTGGTTTGCCTCTTCGAGTGACAGCAGCAGCGCTTATCGATACTAGTACTGTCGTACTATCTTTGGTGTGACCGCTAGTATTTCCGGGTGGTAGTGTGTGTGCTAGTGAGTCGGTTGGGACGGAGCAGCAAGCAAGTCTCCACGGCGCGAGACCAGGCCGGGCCGCTGGCGGTGTGCACGCGCTGTCGGATCGTGTGGCACTAACTGCGAGACCGATAAGTTCGTTGCCCACCGAATCTGGAGGCTGAAGTTCAGTTATCACTTAATCTGTTATGAAACCTCAACTATTGTGACACCTCTTCGTTCATTTGCGGGTTGTTGCCCCCTTGGCCGTTCGTGCTATCAGCATTGTATCATATGTTGGAGTCGGCGAAATCTTGTAGCCGTCTTCCTACGTTGTGATTAATTATTAGTTTGACTGTTACTTATCAGTGAAGTGCACCAGCGGTATTTTCTGCCCTGTGGCCGTTAACGCTCCAGTTACCTGTCCTGGTCGTTAGCGTAGTTTGTAGGCAGTGTGCCTTTTCCTCGTCGTGTACTCGCTGTCCAGCATGGCGTGTAGTTCGACAGCCTTTTATGTCGTTTGGTTCATATTTGCTTAGAGTTGTTATTGTTCCCCTGGCTGTTTTTAGACGTCAATTTCTGGAGGCGTAGTGATATTCGTATTCTCGTCCTCAGCCGATATTCTCCATCGTTGTGCCATTGGTCGGACGGAAGGGAATTGATTAAATTGTTGGTCGGACCTTGGGCCGTCCCTAGTTTGGTTTGCCATCCGATTACCTAACTTCAACTCTTGGCTGCCTGCCTCACCTCACCTTACGTTTTGAGTTACTTTCCCAGGCCGACCCTCGGAACACTTCCAAGCGCCACTTGTTCTGCTTGTTTTAAATTGTGATTTTCATTTTAGCTGAAGTATTGTGCGAGACCTTTGGCCGTGTATAAAACAAGTTTTTTTTATTTTAATAAAGGCCTTCGACCGTGTTAAATTAAAATTTTGAGAATTGATTGTTTTAAAATATTTTTTTATTCTTAGAAATTGTTCTATCTGAAATTGTCTCCAATCCAGGCCATGTGTTATGTGTGGCATTCAACTGAGGATTTGTGTGGACCCCTTAATAAGGCCTTCAGCCGTGTTTGTTCTCTAAAGGAAAATTTTGGTAAGAAGCAAGGGGTTTATTCTAAATTATTTATCTGATTTCTTGTTCAGGCCTTCAGCCGTTGTTTCCAATTCGTTTGTGGCATTCAGCAGTGAAATAAGCTAATCAGGTTTTGGCCGATCTGTTGTAAGTTTAAAAAGAAATTTTCTTGCTTAAAAAAATTGTTAATTAATGTGCCTTAGTTATAGATGTCCTTCAGACGTGTAGAGTAGGCCTTCAGCCGTTAATTGTTTTCATTGCATGTTTGTTTAATTTTTTTTGTTACATCTATTTTTGATTCCTTTTGATTTCTAAGCCAGGCCTTCAGCCGCTCTTGTGTTAGCTGTGGTTTTGGGCCTTCAGCATCTCAGGTTTTCTTTGACTACACCTTCAACCGTATTGTTTAGTTGTGATCTTTAAGCCCTTAATCTGGCAGGTAGGTTAGAAAATTTAAAAAGGGAAATGGATAGATTAAAGTTAGATATAGTGGGAATTAGTGAAGTTCGGTGTCAGGAGGAACAAGACTTCTGGTCAGGTGAATACAATACAATACAGTACAATAAATACACAATCAAATAGGTATAATGCAGGAGTAGCTTTAATAATGAATAGGAAATTGGGAATGCGGGTAAGCTACTACAAACAGCATAGTGAACGCATATCTGTGGCCAAGATAGATACGAAGCCCACGGCTACCACAGTAGTACAAGTTTATATTCCAACTAGCTCCGCAGATGACGAAGATATATAATGTACGAAGAGATAAAAGAATTATTCAGTTAGTGAAGGGCGGCGAAAATTTAATAGTCATGGGTGACTGGAATTCGATAGCAGGAAAAGGGAGAAAAGGAAATGTAGTAGGTAAATATGGATTAGGGTGGGGGGGGGAGAAATTATTAAGGAAGCCGCCTGGTAGAATTTTGCACAGAGAATAACTTAATCATAGCTAACACTTGGTTCAAGAATCATGAAAGAAGGTTGTATACATGCAAGAACCCTGGAGATACTAGAAGATATCAAATAGAGATTCAGGAACCAGATTTTAAATTGTAAGACATTTCCGGGGGCAGATGTGGACTCTGACCACAATCTACTGGTTATGAACTGTAGATTAAAACTAAAGAAACTGCAAAAAGGTGGGAATTTGAGGAGATGGGACCTGGATAAACTGACTAAACCAGAGGTTGTAGACAGCTTCAGGGAGAGCATAAGGGAACGATTGACAACAATGGGAGAAAGAAATACAGTAGGAGAAGAGTGGGTAGCTTTGAGAGACAAAATGGTGAAGGTAGCTGAGGATCAAGTAGGTAAAAAGACGAGGGCTAGTAGAAATCCTTGGGTAACAGAAGAAATATTGAATTTAACTGATGAAAGGAGAAAATATAAAAATGCGGTAAATGAAGCAGGCAAAATGGAATACAAACGTCTCAAAAATGAGATCGACAGGAAGTGCAAAATGGCTAAGCAGGGATGGCTAGAGGACAAATGTAAGGATGTAGAGGCTTATCTCACTAGGGGTAAGATAGATACTGCCTACAGGAAAATTAAAGAGACCTTTGGAGAAAAGAGAACCACTTGTATGAATATCAAGGGCTCAGATGGAAACCCAGTTCTAAGCAAAGAAGAGAAACACAAAGGTGGAAGGAGTATATAGAGGGTCTATACAAGGGCGATGTACTTGAGTAGAATATTATGGAAATGGAAAAGGATGTAGATGAAGATGAAATGGGAGATACAATACTGCGTGAATAGTTTGACAGAGCACTGAAAGACCTTAGTCGAAACAAGGCCCCGGGAGTAGACGACATTCCATTGGAACTACTGACGGCCTTGGGAGGGCCAGTCCTGACAAAACTCTACCATCTGGTGAGCAAGATGTATGAGACAGGCGAAATACCCTCAGACTTCAAGAAGAATATAATAATTCCAATCCCAAAGAAAGCAGGGGTTGACAGATGTGAAAATTACCGAACTATCAGTCACTGCGGCAGAATACTAACGCGAATTCTGTACAGACGAATGGAAAAACTGGTAGAAGCCGACCTCGGGGAAGATCAGTTTTGATTCCGTAGAAATGTTGGAACACGTGAGGCACTACTGACTTTACGACTTATCATAGAAGAAAGATTAAGGAAAGGCAAACCTACGTTTCTACCATTTATAGACTTAGAAAAAGCTGTTGACAGTGTTGACTGGAATACTCTCTTTCAAACTCTGAAGGTGGTAGGGGTAAAATAAAGGGAGCGAAAGGCTATTTACAATTTGTACAGGAACCAGATGGCAGTTATAAAAGTCGAGGGGCACGAAAGGGAAGCAGTGGTTGGGGAAGGGAGTGAAACAGGGTTGTAGCCTATCCCCGATGTTATTCAATGTGTATATTGAGCAAGCAGTAAAGGAATCAAAAGAAAAATTTGGACTTAAAATCCATGGAGAAGAAATAAAAACTTTGAGGTTCGCCGATGACATTGTGATTCTATCAGACACAGCAAAGGACCTGGAAGAGCAGCTGAACGGAATGGACCATGTCTTGAAAGGAGGATATAAGATGAACATCAACAAAAGCAAAACGAGGATAATTGAATGTAGTCGAATTAAATCGGGTGATGCTGAGGGAATTAGATTAGGAAATGAGATGCTTAAAGTAGTAAATGAGTTTTGCTATTTGGGGAGCCAAATAACTGATGATGGTCGAAGTAGAGAGGATATAAAATGTAGACTGGCAATGGCAAGGAAAGAGTTTCTGAAGAAGAGAAATTTGTTAACATCGAGTATAGATTTAAGTGTCAGGAAGTCATTTCTGAAAGTATTTGTGTGGAGTGTAGGCATGTATGGAAGTGAAACATGGACGGTAAATAGTTTAGACAAGAAGAGAATAGAAGCTTTCGAAATGTGTTGCTACAGAAGAATGTTGAAGATTAGATGGGTAGATCACATAACTAATGAGGAGGTATTGAATAGAATTGGGGAGAAGAGGAGTTTGTGGCACAACTTGACTAGAAGAATGGATCGGTAGGTAGGGCAAATTCTGAGGCATGAATGGATCACCAATATAGTATTGGAGGACAGCGTGGAGGGTAAATATCGTAGAGGGAGACCAAGAGAGGAACACACTAAACAGATTCAGAAGGATGTAGGTTGCATGTAAATAAGTGGTTCTTAGAAAAATAAAGTTGTGTGTTTCATTGTGCAGTTCACAGTAACTATTTACTGCTCCGTCCACAACCTTAGTCTTTTCCTGTGCGCTCTCTGACTACATAACAATCAGGTTTCAAGAACCTATACCATCAACGATTCCACCAGAGGGGCATAAAGTCGGGAAAATACAAAATAGCTTTCAAGCTGGTTCCATGCACGCACAGTGATCTAAGAGAGCAGAAGCTATCACATCATTGTAACAGCTCTGCTTCATTTCGTAAGAGAAACTAAAGTTTTCACAAGGATACATATTTTCCTGCTGATAGGGGGGAAAGCAACAAGCTAAATCTGTCAAACCCATTCTTTGTTAAACAGAGAATGGTGAAGACACTCATAAGCCTGGAAAATTTGGCCACCTTGGCTCATCACTGGCCCACATAATGTCACCGCCTCAAACCAGTAGAAACACTCAGCGTTCAGTCTTTTCGTTCCAGTACACCAGCTACGAGGTCGAGCCTGTGACGCAGTGCTATCGTTCACCAAGGTGACTTACACCGCCTGTCTGACCTACCGGTCTCTCATAATATGGGCTACCGACCTTGGAAATACTGATTAGAAGAGAAGGAGACTTCTATCTAAGGTTTGCTGAGCCGAGGTGATGGTGCTTGGCGCACTGTACAACTCTCGCATTATTCGGGAGGGCCGACCGTGGTGGCCATGCGGTTCTAGGCGCTTCAGTCTGGAACCGCGTGACGGCTACGGTCGCAGGTTCGAATCCTGCCTCGGGCATGGATGTGTGTGATGTCCTTAGGTTACTTAGGTTTAAGTAGTTCTAAGTTCTAGGGGACTGATGACCTCAGATGTTAAGTCCCGTAGTGCTCAGAGCCATTTGAACCATTTTATCTGGGAGGCACGCTAACTGTTGCTGCCCCCGACTAGTTACAGTAAGCAGTCATCGACATCCTCACCCTTCCTTGGTGCAAGGGCTATGCTTTGGGGCACCTCCACATCATGCAGAGCTGCTGAGAGATTCCCGCAGCACAACCCCTTTGAAGTCAACAAGAGAGCTATGGAAATTCTCAGTTTCCGTCTTCGTCAGCCTCAGCTGTCAGACTGGCTACGCCGTGCTCCTCAAGAGGCTTGCCACCCGCACAGCACTTTCATCACGTGATCCGCACGCCGACAGCGATGCCTGACATAGTTCACTGAGACACCATCTGCAACTTCCGAGGTCGCGACGCAGCACCGCCCGAAGTTTCGGCTTCGCCACAAAAGACAGAATACGATTGTAAGCTTTAGTGTACAAATTCTTATTCCGCTGCAGTTGTGTCGTTGGCCCGCAACACGCCGACTTTCCTGCTCCACTATACTCCGTCTTGCTGCCAACAGCAGAGGTGTCAGCCCAGGGCACTACACTTCATACCTCAAACATACCACAACATTATCCACACATCCCCATACATAACACATACACTACTGGCTATTAAAATTGTTACACCACGAAGATGATGTGCTACAGACGCGAAATTTAACAGACAGGAAGAAGATGATCTGATATGCAAATGATTAGCTTTTCAGAGCATTCACACAAGGTTGGCGCCGGTGGCGACACCTACAACATACTGACATGAGGAAAGTTTCCAACCAATTTATCATACACAAACAGCAGTTGACCGGTGTTGCTTGGTTAAACCTTGTTGTGATGCCTCGTGTAAGGAGGAGAAATGCGTACCATCACTTTTCCGACTGTGACAAAGGTCGGATTGTAGCCTATCGCGATTGCGGTTTATCGTATCGCGACATTGATGCTAGCGTTGGTCGAGATCCAATGAGTGTTAGCAGAATATGGAATCGGTGGGTTCAGGAGGGTAATACGGAACGATGTGCTGGATCCCAACGGCCTCGTATCACTAGCAGTCGAGATGACAGGCATCTTATCCGCATTGCTGCAACGGATCGTGCAGCCACGTCTCGATCCCCGAGTCAACAGATAGGGACGTTTGCAAAACAACCACCATCTGCACGAACAGTTCGACGATGTTTGCAGCAGCATGGACTATCAGCTTGGAGACCATGGCTGTGGTTACCCTTGACGCTGCATCGCAGACCGAAGCGCCTGCGATGGTGTACTCATCGATGAACCTGGGTGCACGAATGGCAAAACGTCATTTTTTCGGATGAATCTAGGTTCTGTTTACAGCATCATCATGGTCGCATCCGTGTTTGACGACATCGCGGTGAACGCACATTGGAAGCGTGTATTCGTCATCGCCATGCTGGTGTATCACCCGGCGTGATGGTATGGGGTGCCATTGGTTACACGTCTCGGTCACCTCTTGTTCGCATTGACGGCACTTTGAACAGTGGACGTTAAATTTCAGATGTGTTATGACCCTGGCTCTACCCTTCATTCGATCTCTGAGATACCCTAAAGTTCAGCAGGATAATGCACGACCACATGTTTCTGGTCCTGTACGGGCCTTTCTGGATACAGAAAATGTTCGACTGCTACCCTGGGGAGCACATTCTCCAGACCTCTCACCAAGTGAAAACGTCTGTTCAATGGTGGCCTAGCAACTGGCTCGTTACAATATGCGAGTCACTACTCTTGATGAACTGTGGTATCGTGTTGAAGCTGTATGGGCAGCTGTACCTGTAAACGCCATGTATGCTCTGTTTGTCTCAATGCCCAGGCTTATCAGGGCCGTCAATACGGCCTGAGGTGGTTGTTCTGGGTACTGATTTCTCAGGATCTATGGACCCAAATTGGGTGAAAATGTAATCACATGTCAGTTCTAGTATAATATATTTGTCCAATGAATACCCGTTTATCATCTGCACATCTTCTTGGTGTAGCAGTTTTAATGGCCAGTAGTGTAAATCTGAAATGCCGCTATGTACGTGGTCGTTGTACACGGAGAATGTCAATCCCTCAGACTTTTTCATCCTTCACTGGTGTGCAGAATACACTGATGTGACAAAAGTCATGAGGTAGCGATCTGCACATGTACAGGTGCTGGTAGCATTGCGAACACTACGTAGAGAAGGACAGTGCATTGGCGGAACTGTCATCTCTACTCAGGTGACTCATGTGAAAGGGATTCGACTTGATTATTACCGCATAATGGCAATTAACAGACTTTAAAGGCGGGATGATAGTCGGAGCTGGACACATGGCACAATTCATTTTGGAAATCATTAGTGAATTCAGACCCACAGTGACAAGAGCGTGCCGGAAATAACATATTTTAGGCAGACAAGGCAGTGGCCGACTGTCTTCACTTAATGAACGAGAGCCGTGACGTTTGCGTAAAATTATCAGTGCTAGCAGACAAGCACAGCCTGAAATAATAGTAGAAATCAACTTGGGACGTACGACGAACGTATCAGTTCGGACAATGCGGCGAAATTTGGCTTTACTGGGCTATGGCAGCAGACGACCAACGCGAGTGCCTTTGCTAACAGCACATCACCTACAACGCCTTTAGTGGGATCGTGTCTGAATCGGTTAGACCGGCTTGAAAATCCTGGCCTGGTTACATGAGCCCCGATTTCGGTTGGTAAGAGCTGATCGAGCGTGGCGCAGGCACCACGAAACCAAGTTGTCAACAAGGCACCATGAAAACTGGTGATAGCTCGATAATGGTGCGGGCTGTGTTTACGTGGAATGGACTTGGTCCTATGGTCCAACTGAACTGATCACTGACTGTAAATGGTTACTTTCGGCTACTTGGAGACCATTTGTACTTCAAGTTCCCAAATAACTATGTCGTGTCACTTGGCAATAATTGTTCGCAACTGGTTTGAAGAACATCCTGAACAGATCGAGCAAATGATTCGACCACCCAGATCACATGGCATGAATCCCACCAAAAATTTATGGGACGTAATCGAGTGGGCAGTTCGTGGACAAAATTCTGCACCGGCAACACTTTGCAATTACGGACGGGTGTAGAGGCAGCATGGCTCACTGTAGCTGCAGGGGACTTCCAACTACTTGTTGAGTCCATGCCACCTTGAGTCACTGCACTACACTGGGAAAAAGAAGTTCCAACACGATGTTAGGGGATATCCTATGACTTTTATCAGCTCAGTGTATGACGACGACAGTAACTTCCGACTGAGCGTGTTGGCGAAGTGGTTAGCCCGCTGGACACACATTCGAGGGCACAACGGTTCCAACCCGCTTCCGGCAGTTCAGATTTATGTTCTTTGTGAATTTCCCAATTCGCTCTAGGAAAATGCCGGGATGGTCCTTTGACAGGGCACAGCCGTTTTCCTTCCCCATTCTTGACATAATCCGAGCTTGTGTCCGTCTCTAATGACCTCGATGTCGACGAGACGGTAAACCCAATCTTCCTTCCTAAGTTGACAGTAGCTTTCTCTTCGTGTGTCACTGCCAAGTAACATAGCTCGATGAAACTTGGACCACACACAAAAATAAATGCTACAGTGAAGTACAGAAGTTAACTGAACGTAATTCGGAGTGCGACGAACAGAAATGATGCTTTCATTCAAAGACAACAGTTTCTCGGAAGTCACGGTGATTTGTGATTCTCCGTGTATATTAAAAAAAGGTGGGACGTGGTGTGATCCCCGCGGACGGCAAAGCGTGCTGTACCACATGCATCTACATCTAAATCTACATCCATACTCCGCAAGCCACCTGACGGTGTGTGGCGGAGGGTACCTTGAGTACCTCTATCGGCTCTCCCTTCTATTCCAGTCTCGTATTGTTCGTGGAAAGAAGGATTGCCGGTGTGCCTCTGTGTGGGCTCTAATCTCTCTGATTTTATCCTCATGGTCTCTTCGCGAGATATACGTAGGAGGGAGCAATATACTGCTTGACTCTTCGGTGAAGCTATGTTCTCGAAACTTTGACAAAAGCCCGTACCGAGCTACTGAGCGTCTCTCTTGCAGAGTCTTCCACTGGAGTTTATCTATCATCTCCGTAACGCTTTCGCGTTTACTAAATAATCCTGTAACGAAGCGCGCTGCTCTCCGTTGGATCTTCTCTATATCTTCTATCAACCCTATCTGGTACGGATCCCACACTGCTGAGCAGTATTCAAGCAGAGGGCGAACAAGCGTACTGTAACCTACTTCCTTTGTTTTCGGATTGCATTTCCTTAGAATTCTTCCAATGAATCTCAGTCTGGCATCTGCTTTACCGACGATCAACATTATATGATCATTCCATTTTAAATCACTCCTAATGCGTACTCCCAGATAATTTATGGTATTAGCTGCTTCCAGTTGCTGACCTGCTATTTTGTAGCTAAATGATAAAGGATCTATCTTTCTGTGTATTCGCAGCACATTACACTTCTCTACATTGAGATTCAATTGCCATTCCCTGCACCATGCGTCAATTCGCTGCAGATCCTCCTGCATTTCAGTACAATTTTCCATTGTTACAACCTCTCGATACACCACAGCATGATCTGCAAAAAGCCTCAGTGAACTTCCGATGTCATCCACCATGCTGGTCATAAAGTTGGTAACGATTTCTTGTGCTAGGGCGTACCATTCCTTTACCAGCGTGGTTGAGAAAGGCTGGATGGTCGCTGGTGCGTCTGGGCGGGCTGTAAAAGTCTCTACAATGCGTATCACGCGTACTCGATGTGATTTAAATTGGGGAAGAGGCAGGCCAGTCTATTCTCTATCTTCTCATTCCAAGCGCTGTGACGAATGACGATACGTCCGGAATCACAGACAATATGTGCTCTCAGCCTAGAAGAGCACGCTACCCTATTGCTCATTCCTGGAATCCCTATGTTCTTGGCACTACCAGAAACGCTGTCACCGATGTGCGGTTCTCATCGAAACACAATGCACTGGTCGTCAGCAAAGCGACCACCCTCATGCAGTCTCCAAGCGACTGTGGAGTGTGCTATTTCGTGCCCTGCAATCATGTTAAATTTGATTGCAACAGTTTGACGCGGATCCCTTCACGCCTGTCGGACAATGTAGTGGTCATCTGCTGCTTCAGTTGAACGTATTCGACCGCTTCCTCTCATCCGGGCACCAGTGACTGTTGTTCTGAACGCTAGGCATGCACGTGAAACAAACTCCTGGGCAACTCTCTTCATACTTGGTACTTCTTCCAGCTCCCCCGATGGTTCTTCCGCTTGTGAAGCCATCCATATAATGTCTCCCAGCCATGTGGTAAAGAAGGATGTACTGAAGGGCGCAATCACAATGCACCGTAACGGCTCGCTGATTGAAACACACGCTATCTTTCCTCGTTCCTTCGACTGCCTCGTGTTGCGAAGCCAGCCGCATTTGGCGCTACAGTTACGTTGACCTCACGCCATGTGAATTCCACTTTTCTCTGCCTGACTGGGAAACCCCTGGCAACAGCTCCATCATTTTCATTCATTTCCACACAGTTGTTAATGTTATGTAACTTTTAGGTCTCGTCCGTAAATTTCGCAGAACAGTGTAGTGTACCCGAGTTTCAATGTAGTAAGATCAACCAGCAGGATTGGCATTTGGGGGCATTTGGCTTCAGCGGAATATAATCTTATCCTAATTAACCACTTAGTCGTCGTCTTTACAATGGCCCTCTGAGCATGACCTTGCCAATGCATTGTGTTCATATACAGAGACAGTTACGTGAGAACTATATGCAGTCTCAACACACACACACACACACACACACACACACACACACACACACACAGACACAGTTCTGTATGTCTCGTGGTTAATAGCCTGTAGTGTAAAGGAACTGCAGCTTTCATTTAGGGAAGTTTGGGGTGAAGTAGTCTACATAAATTCTTACTTATCTGATTTTTTCATTCTGTGCGAGTTGTGAGTACGACAACGGAGCTCATTTATTCTATGCTTTTTTGTGGTTAAAATTAATTATGCTCACTGATCCTTTTGTATAGAACTAGGCTACAGCTTTAAGGAGTAATGTGTCACTCATTCGAATACATACCGCAAAAGCTCTGGTTTCCCGTCATTCTCCTATAACATCTGTAGAAACTCGATCCATGATTAAGCAGTGTTGGATCAGAAGATCTCACGGCACCACTAAGAGTAAAGTTATCGTACTAAACAGTAATTTTCTTATTTTTCGTTATATTGTAGATTCAACAGTTGGGGTGAAAGACTTAATCCCTGTCTTACACGCTTTTCAATCCGAGCATTTCATTCTTGGTCTCCCACTCTCACTATCCCTCTCGGTTCTTGTACATGTTGTACATTACCCGTCGTTTGCTACAGCTTACCACCATTTTGCTCAGAATTTCGAAAATCTTCCACCATTTTACATTGTTGGACGTTGTTTCCAGATAGCCAAATCTGATAAATTTGTTTTTTCTTTTGTCTTGCTTCCACTATCAACCGCAACATCAGAACTGCCTCTCTGGTGCCTCTACCTTTCCTAAAGCCAAACAGATCGTCATCTAACACATCCTCAGTTTTCTTTTTCATTCTTCTTCTTGGCAACAGCTTGGATGCCTGAGCTCTTAAGCTGATCGTGTGATAGTTCTCGCATCTGTCTGTACTTTAAATCTTCGGAAATGTGTAGATGTTTTTGAAAACGTCTTGTGATATATCGCCACAGGCACACATTCTACACGCGGAAGTGAACCGTTGTTTGTTGCCACTTCCCCCAATGTTTTCATAATTTGTAATGGTATTTTATCGGTCCCTTCTCTCTTAATTGATCTTAAGTCTTCCAGAGGTTTTCTACGTTCTAATCCTAATACTGGATCCGAGACAAGTTTGCTCCCCCATTGAGGCCTTCAATGAACTCTTTTCAACTATCTACTCTCTCTTCTGCATTTAACTGTGGAGTTCCCACTGCACTCTTATTGTTGCTACCCTTGTTTTAATTTCGTCGAAAGTTGTTTTGACTTTTTATACCCTGCGTCAGTCCTTCTGACAGTCATTTATTATTCGATTTCTTCACTTTTTTCCTGTAGCCCTGTCACCTTAGATCCGCTGCGCTTCCTGTTTATTTCATTCCTAAGTCATTTGTATTTCGCCATTGCTGAACTTCCTTGAACGTTTCTGTATTTCCTTCTTTCATTGATCGACTGAAATACGAGGTGCATTCAAGTTCTAAGGCCTCCGATTTTTTTCCTCCAGACTGGAAAGAGATAGAAACATGTGCATTGTTTTAAAATGAGGCCGCGTTCATTGTCAATACGTCTCAGAGATAGCAGCACCGTACGGCAGATGGAATTTTACCGCCAGCGGCGAGAATGAGAACTGTTTTAAATACTTAAAATGGCGACGTTTCCCTTACTTGAACAGCGTGCAATCATTCGTTTTCTGAATTTACGTGGTGTGAAACCAATTGAAATTCATCAACAGTTGAAGGAGACATATGGTGATGGAGTTATGGATGTGTCGAAAGTGCGTTCGTGGGTGCGATAGTTTAATGAAGGCAGAACATTGTGTGACAACAAACCGAAACAACCTCGGGCTGGCACAAGCCGGTCTGACGACATGATCGAGAAAGTGGAGAGAAATGTTTTGGGGGATCGCCGAATGACTGTTGAACATATCGCCTCCAGAGTTGGCATTTCTGTGGGTTCTGTGCACATAATCCTGCATGACGACCTGAAAATGCGAAAAGTGTCATCCAGGTGGGTGCCACAAATGCTGACGGATGACCACATGGCTGCCCGTGTGGCATGTTGCTAAGCAACGACAGCATGAATGGGACTTTCTTTTCGTCGGTTGTGACAATGGATGAGACGTGGATGCCATTTTTCAATCCAGAAACAACGCGCCAGTCAGCTCAATGGAAGCACACAGATTCACCGCCACCAAAAAAATTTCGGGTAACCGCTAGTGCTGAAAAAATGATGGTGTCCATGTTCTGGGACAGCGAGGGCGTAATCCTTACCCATTGCATTCCTAAGGGCACTATGGTAACAGGTGCATCCTACAAAAATGTTTTGAAGAACAAATTCCTTCCTTCACTGCAACAAAAACGTCCGGGAAGGGCTGTGTGTGTGCTGTTTCACCAAGACAACGCACCCGCACATCGAGCTAATGTTACGCAACAGTTTCTTCGTGATAACAACTTTGAAGTGATTCCTCATGCTCCCCACTCACGTGACCTGGCTCCTAGTGACTTTTGGCTTTTTCCAACAATGAAAGACACTCTCCGTGGCCGCACATTCACCAGCCGTGCTGCTATTGACTCAGCGATTTTCCAGTGGTCAAAACAGACTCCTAAAGAAGCCTTCGCCGCTGCCATGCAATCATGTCGTCAGCGTTGTGAAGAATGTGTACGTCTGCAGGGCGATTACGTCGAGAAGTAACGCCAGTTTCATCGATTTCGGGTGAGTAGTTAATTAGAAAAAAAATCGGAGGCCTTAGAACTTGAATGCACCTCGTATTTCTTGTGTTATTCATTGTTTCTTCTCACTTACCTTCTTTGTACCTATGTTTTTCTCTCCAGCTTCTGAGACCGCCCTTTTTATAGATGTCCATTCCTCTTCAACTGAACTGCCTACTGAGCTCCGAGCTATTCATTATCGCAGTGTGTATAGCCGCAGAAAACTTCATTCCTTAGTACTTCCGTATTCCACTTCTTTGCGTATTGATCCTTCCAGACTAGTCTCTTAAACTTCAACCTACTCTTCATTATTACCAAATAGCTGTTTGAGTCTATACCTGTCCCTGCGTATGCCTTAAAATCCAATACATGATTTCAGAATCTCTGCCCGACCATTATGTTACCTAACTGAAATCTTCCCGTATCTCTTGACCTTTTCCAAGTATACCTCCTCCTCTTGCGATTCCTGAACAGACTATTCGTTATTACCATCTGAAATTAACTGCAGATGTCAATTAGTCTTTTTCTCTCTCATTCCTACTACCATGCCCATATTCTCCCGTAACTTTGTTCTACTCCTTCCCCTATACCTACATTCCAATCGACCACGACCATGCTTTCTAGGTTTTCATATCTCTTTACATACTGAGTTACCAGCTCATTATCCTCGTATACTTGCTCTATCTCTCCATCTTCGACTTGCGATGTCGGCATGTATAAATGACAGTTGTCGGTTTTGGTTTTCTGTCAGTTATGAGGACAACCTTATCACTGAACTCTTCACGGAATCTCTCTCCCTATCATTCCTTCTTATTAATAACGAATATTCATAACGAATTATACTCCCGTCATAACATTTTCTATTGCTCTTGATATTACCCTAAATCTTTTTCCCCAGAAATTCTTGTCTTCTTTCCATTTCACTTCACAGACTCCCACTATATCTACACTACTGGCCATTAAAATTGCTACACTACGAAGAAGACGTGCTACAGACGGGAAATTTAAGCGAGAGGAGGAAGATGCTGTGATATGCAAATGATTAGCATTTCAGAGCATTCACACAAGGTTGGCGCCGTTGGCGACACCTACAACGTGCTGACATGAGGAAAGTTTCCAACAAACAGCAGTTGACCGGCGTTGCCTGGTGAAACCTTGTTGTGATGCCTCGTGTAAGGAGGAGAAATGCGTACCACCACGTTTCCGACTTTGATAAAGGTCGGATTGTAGTCTGTCGGGATTGCGGTTTATCGTATCGCGACATTGCTACTCGCGTTGGTCGAGATCCAATGAGTGTTAGCAGAATATGGAATCGGTGAGTTCAGGAGGGTAATACGGAACGCCGTGCTGGATCCCAACGGCCTCGTATCATTAGCAATCGAGATGACAGGTATCTTACCCGCATGGCTGTAACGGATCGTGCAGGCACGTCTCGATCCCTGAGTCAACAGATGGGGACGTTTGCAAGACAACAACCATCTGCACGAACAGTTCGACGACGTTTAAAGCAGCATGGACTACCAGCTCGGAGTCCATGGCTGTATTTACCCTTGACGCTGCATCACAGAGACGAGTGCCTGCGATGGTGTACTCAACGACGAACCTGGATGCACGAATGGCAAAACGTCATTTTTTCGGATGAATCCAGGTTCTGTTTACAGCATCATCATTGTCGCATCTGTGTTTGGCGACATCGCGGTGAACGCACATTGGAAGCGTGTACTCGTCATCGTCACACTGGCGTATCACCCAGCGTTATGGTATGGGGTGCCATTGGTTACACGTCTCGGTCACCTCTTATTCGCACGGACGGCACTTTGAATAGTGGACGCTACATTTCAGATGTGTTACGACCCGTGGCTCTACCCTTCATTCGATCCCTGAAGAACCCTACATTTCAGCAGGATAATGCACGACCGCATGTTGCAGGTCCTGTATGGGCCTTTCTGGATACAGAAAATGTTCGACTGCTGCCCTGGCCAGCACGTTCACCAGCTCTCTCACCAATTGAAAACGTCTGGTCAATGGTGGCCTAGCAACTGGCTCGTCACCATATGCCAGTCACTACTCTTGATGAACTGTGGTATCGTGTTGAAGCTGCATGGACAGCTGTACCTATACACGCCATCCAAGCTCTGTTTGACTCAATGCCCAGGCGTATCAAGGCTTCTATTACGGCCAGAGGTGGTTGTTCTGGGTACTGATTTCTCAGGATCTATGCACCCAAATTGAGTGAAAATGTAATCACATGTCAGTTCTAGTATAATATATTTGACCAACGAATACCCGTTTATCATCTGAATTTCTTCTTGGTGAAGCAGTTTTAATGGACAGTAGTGTACCTTTGAACCTTAGCATTCCCTTTTTCGGATTTTCTGGCTTCCCTACCAAATTCAGACTTCTGACATTCCACGCCGCAACTCGTAGAACGATAAACGATATCTTTCCGTCGGTTATTCGTTCTTTTCCTCATGGTCATCGTCCCTTATTCAGTCCTCTCCGGGAGATCCGAGTGAGGGACTAGTGTGGGATCTTTTGCCAATGGAGAGATTATGATGACACTTTTTCAATATCAGGCCACCCGAAGAGCAAGAGAATGCCCGGAACCTCTGTCCGCTTCTCCACCCTTTTTGACAAGGCCGTTGGCTGAATGGGTGTTCGGCATAAGAGTGCTGGTGATTTTTATGTGATGTTATTTCAGCGATTAATATATCTCAAGAAAAAAATGGTTCAAATGGTTCTGAGCACTATGGGACTTAACATCTGTGGTCATCAGTCCCCTAGAACTTAGAACTACTTAAACCTAACTAACCTAAGGACATCACAAACATCCATGCCCGCGGCAGGATTCGAACCTGCGATCGTAGCAGTCGCGCGGTTCCGGACTGAGCGCCTAGAACCGCTAGACCACCGCGGCCGGCATATCTCAAGAGATTTACAGAATATCTTCGCAATACGAGCCCACTTATCCGTATGACTTTGCTGCTGGATACATCCACTGACTCGTTTGGAAAGGGTATCGCTTGAGGCAAGTTGGCCCACGACTTAACTGGTCCTTGATATCCTGGATACTGACAACGAGACGGAGCTGAAGTCACAGCTGGTTCCACATATGTTCTGTCGAAGACTGTTCTGGTTATTTTCACGATGTGTCCCCATACCATGACGCCAGAAGTGACACTGCTGACCCTCTCCAAAAGATGAGAAAAACGGAACCTTTCCCTTGGTCGCCACCTTACCCGCCGACAACAACAATCAAACGACTAAAAGTTGTTACAAATTTTAGCATTCAACGTGGCTTCAACCACAGTTTTTGTGTAGAAAGAGAATATGCGTTTACACGAAAGTTAGGCAGCTAACACTTACAAGGGAATAGTTAGAGTTATTATGTCGAAACCTGTGTTTACTTTTTGCCACTGCTAGCCAACTTCGGAAAAAGGCTGCACGAAAAAATTTCGCTGCCGACATGAAGTGGAAAGTTAGTTCAAAGAAATCATGAAATATGGCATCTTTGCACGATCTCCACGCTTGAAACTGACGCATAGCCCTGAATTCCCTCGTCACGCCACACGACCCTCTCGGGTCACACAGATGCTTGTGCTGATGCACCGACTGTAGGGGATCGAAAGACAGCTAAATATTCGCCGAGAAATACAACTTATATTTTAAGTGTAGTTTTCTTCCCAAATTGTTATAGAGTGTATGTGATACGGACAATTACGTAAATAGGGAAATAACGTTATAACCTGGATAGTAACGTCATATCCAATTACTCATCTATACTTCTATGTAGTAACGTTAATGGCTGGCTATGTATGCAAGTGACCAATTATCTTAGGGGATTCTTGTATATTTAACGTGAAATTGAAATTTCTTAACACACTGGTCAAGTTACTTACAGATGTAAGTTACGAGGGTTGCCCACAAAGTAAGTTACGATCGGTCGCGAAATGAAAACCACAGGTAAAATCCGGTAAAGCTTTGCACAGATCTGTTGGGCAGTGTCTCTAGTATACCCGTCGATCGTGTCCCGTCACTCTTTTCAATTTTGAGTGAAGAGTGAGCACGTAAAGGTGCGTAGGGAATAGCGTCTTCCGCCAAGTATGAGGGCCTCTATAGAGATTTCGCCTTTGTCATGCAGCCCACATAACACAACTGTCGAGCAGTTCCTTCTTCATGCCAGTTCTCGGCCGCACACGGCAGGGGCAATGAAGAAGCTCCTGCAACGTTTCCGATCAGAAGTGTTTGATCACCCACAATACAGTCCGTAATTGGCTCCCCTGTGTCTCATCTCTGCTCACAAGAACCGCTGGCTATGAAGACAAAATTTTTCCACAGACAACAAGCTGCAGACCAGTGCAGATAACTGGCCGAAAGTACAGGCGGCTGCTTTCTATGACGAGGCTATTGGAAAGTTGATACAAGACTATGACAAAACTCGAAGTTGGAGCGGCGACTATGCAGAGAAGTAGGTGAAAGGTGTACCTAACTGTTGTAAATAAAATGTTTCTGGTTTTCACTGTGGTTTCCGTTTCGCGACTGATCGGACTTACTTTCTGGACAGCCCTCGTACTTGGTGGTACATTTGCCTATATGTCGAAATGAAGGGCGGAAGTATTTTTCTCTGCCCGACTCTCATAGCTGAATTCTTAGAAATAGCGACGAGAGTTGTAGTCACTCTTTGTAGTATTCTCTTGGGTGACTTCGGGTTTGTAGAACACTTTCGAGTGTCATGAAATTTCGATCACCAACATTCTCCTCTAATTGCGAAAATATTTTGCGTCCAACTTACATAGGAAAGAAGAACCTTCATAATACAATATGAGAAATCAGAGGTCGTACGGACAGATTTAACCGCTCGTTTTTTCCGCGGTAAAGAAATAGTGTGAAGGTGGTTCGATGGACACTCTGCCAGGTCCTCAGTTGTGAATTACAGAGTAATCATGTTGACGTGGATGTAGATGTAGTTAACCATTTTCGCTCTTTGTTCTTCTAGAAAGCCTTGGACTGGATTTGCTTCATCCAGCTTTGTCGTACGTGATGTCGTATCTAGTGGAGCTCACAGACTTCGGAACTTTCGGAAAAATCTGGATGTCAGGATCAGTTGGTGATATGCCGCAAAATTCTTCAAAGACACCTTACAGTATTAGTTCAGAGCTCTCATGACGGAAAGCTGACCACAAAAGCATTCATCCGAATTCCGTTTCAACTCTGGAACATACCATTTGGATCAGTCCTGTATTAGATGTTTTAGTAGCAAAAGATGTATCGGTGACACTCTCACGTACCCCAGATCGGCCCACTTCCCCAACAACTGCAGCAGCCATCTGCTTAGCAATGCCTTTCAGGGCAACAGGCACACCAAAATGTTTGTCACTCACTAAAACTGCAACGCTCTCTTCCAAAGTTCTGATACTCCCATGGGCAACTGAGGACAACATCTTTATCCCAATGGGATACCAAATGACGAGGACTTTCAAAAACTGACTTTCGATTTTCTTTGCTATTTTACTTCTATTGATCGTCCGATGCCGGCCTGGGGTGGCCGAGCGGTTCTAGGCGCTACAGTCTGGAACCGCGCGACCGCTACGGTCGCAGGTTCGTATCCTGCCTCGGGCATGGATGTGTGTGATGTCCTTAGGTTAGTTAGGTTTAAGTAGTTCTAAGTTCTAGGGGACTGATGACCTCAGAAGTTAAGCCCCATAGTGCTCAGAGCCATTTGAACCATTTTGATCGCCCGAGCTCGGTAAACGGTAGCTGGAAACACTGAAATTTTTGAAACATCGTGGCCAAGGCTCTTTCCATTTGCTGCAAATTAAGTACTTGCTTGTCGAATAGAGAGCTGTTCTCGATCCCAAATAGACGTAAGTGTCTCACCACTGGGCTTTAATCTAGGACTTGCAAAGAATAAATCCGTTGCTGTAAGTGAAAAATCGGCCTCTTTGTCACTACGTGCCGGTGATGAGTCTTCCAGTGTAGCTGACTAATTTATTTTAGCGACTGCTTTGTAATGTTTATACTTTATGAATCTTTTCTTTTTTTGTACATTTATTTCTCATTTTTGAGGCGAAAAAAGTGCTTTAGTTTAGTACTGGTAGGTTTAGCATCATTCGAAAGTGATTATTTTTTTTGTGATGGTAAATAAAAAGTAAAAGTACTTATTCCTTTGAATGGAGTTGAACTCCTAAAAACTCGCAACTAGGCCTTTTTTCTAGCAGCCAAATTCCTCTTTTGGTTCCCATTTTTAAGTTAAATTACTTGCAGAAGATGAAATAAATGCATGAGAAGCCCATTAGCCCAAAGCACCTCTGTACTGGAAATTTCACTAATTTTCGATAAAAGTCATCGATGTGCAAAACCCCTAAATATTATCCAACTTCTTGAAATTTGGCATTTAAATATTGTACCTCACTATGACTCGGGGCATGAACAAAGTCATATGAAAATCACAGCTTTCGAAAAATGAAACACTGTACGATCCGTCACCTGTGTCTCATTTTCGTTGTTGCACGTCCATACATGATCCCTAAACTTATCATTAAGCGCTACTCCAAAGTGAAGTCACTGGTTTCTACCTCTGTTCTTCACTTAACATTGAAAGTCAAAGAATGTACTGGCCAACGGGCAGACTTTATTCTTCTCCTCTTCCAGTCACGTGGCAGTCACACAGTAAACATATTGCGATTCAGGTGAGAGGCACTGTTATCATTTCAGTGATCTTAGCATTTCACATGGGTACACCATCAAAGGAACGTTCTGGACACCCTGTACAAAAAGAATGAAATGAGGCTTCTGCCCATACAAATTTCTCATTTTCTAAATCCGTTTCTTTGGGATATAAATACTAGCCAAGTAGTCACTGCGCATGACAGTTTGTTCGTTAACTCGTAATGGTGACTCGTTGTTATTTTTCATTCTGCCTCGACACTCGGTAAACTAATCTCACGGCTTACGATACACACAACGACTTTAAAGTAGCAACTGACATCGCAATTGGGTTACATACTTCCAGTTCAGTGATTCTTGTAAATAAGTGGCTCTTAATAACAGCTATAAATTAACAAAGTAAATTCTCCTGTTCTTGAAGGAAAGTTTACTGGGTGGACAACAGCCCGACTGCGTTCACAGTCGTACAGTCGTAGCGATCAGTCTCGCAGTCCTATAACTATGTCCTTGCTGTTGTTCCTCACTTGTCGAGTTTCGTGATCGTTTTCCGTTATTAGTCATGGGTGTTAACTGTTTTTAAATGTATCATCACTATTTTTGTAGTGTGATAGAAAAGTGTAACTGTTGTTGCGCTCCGATAAAGTTCGGCGAGAGAACTGTAAATTCTTTTAAAGTTTGATTCCAGCCTCTACCAGCCTAAAGACGCCAGCTCGCCCAACAGTAGTACTGACGTTACGTCGAATACTCTATTCGGACGGGTCTGCGACACTGCCCACATGCGAAGCGCATAGAATAGCTAACGCCTCAACACAGTGTGACCAAGAGTGAAGTAACGTCTTGTAAGTCTGCCGTAAACTCGCACCTTGCAAATATTATGAGTGCCTGGGAGTGAGCCACGGAAAACTGAGAGGACGAGTAATGTGGAACAAACCCACTCGTCCGCCCCCCCCCCCCTTTTTTTCATTCTCCGTAAGACTGAATCGAAAGTGTAGCTATAAGTGTATAAATAACCGCGACTGGAGGTATCTAGGTATCCTGTCGTGACGCTCTCCTTTCTCCATCTGGAACTGGAGAGAACGATGGTGTATTGAGTTTCACAGAATTCGTGACTAACACTCTGAGTGATGAAGATATGCTAGCTGCCTGCCTGCTGGTCAGCTTTCGTAAGTTCTAGCTCGAGGCGTGCCACACCCGTGGCGTAGTAGCTACAGGAGTCACTAACTTCACCGATGGAAGAAATCGGTGTGCAACCAGCCTCCGCCCTCTGAGGAATTTCGCCACCGGACTGCAACCTCTCTACAATCCGGTTGCGGGATGTGCGCTCTTGTGGCTTCCTAACCACCTAGACGTAATAGACCAACGTCCTGGTCGACCCTTGATGGGTGACGGGACCATTTCTGCTTATCATCGAACATCTAGTGTCAGCTGTCGCACCCAAGCACACGACGTGGGGATCACGAATAAGCGCGTGGGTGCATAGCCTGCCAAACTGGAGGCCCTGAGCAGCCGAAGCACTCGTTTCCTTGCCTGCTCGTAGGACGCATGGTGCCGCGGTAGAAGCCACCTATGACCAAGGGCAATGGATGGTACAGGCCTCGACGCGACCTCAGTGTATTTCGCAGCCAGCTGCGCTGGCACGGATGATGTGTGGCCTAGAGGACGCCCATTGTCCAGCACACTGCTGCTAGAAATAATCACTTGTTAATGTTTTCACTGTTTCACTGGGGACCCTGGCGTAAATCAGCCCTCTCCCACACCATTTCTCCCTCTCGTCATGCGTAGTGACCCTAAATTGCTGGGTCGATTCAGTCGGAGTCAGGAGGTGGTCGTTACACTTCCCGACACGACGAATTGTGTCGTGAAGTGTGCATCCAACGTCCCAGCGCTAAGCTTTGGTGGGAGAAGTGATTGTTGGGTACCTCTTCGCACGCAAACGCTGTAGTATGCTGTCGAGAAAGAAAGATTGGGTGCTCTAACACTTATGTATGGGCAGTGGTAATTAGCACATCTCCAGTTCAACAGCATCAGCTCAGCAAAGTATGGTGCGGTGAGTTTCACTTTGTTTATGTTTGATTCTGTTCTCAGTTGTTAGATTTAATTTATGTGAGTACTGGATAGTCTGTGTTCAGTGTTTGTGAAGTCACATGACCACGCAGACTTACCATTATTTAAGGGTAATGGTAGACCTCATAATCCAATACAACTAAGGTGTCAATTTTGCAATCAAACCATATTGCACTAAGGCTGTAGCAGCCACATGTTTTACAGGTAGACGTGATAGTCATTCGGCTCGCGATTGTCACGATTATAAATGGGCGATAATAAACGGAAAAAATAATTTTTTGTAGTTGATTTTTATTATTTGAGTGCATCAGTTGGTTACTCGTCTTTCTGGGTATTAATTACAGTAGGAGTAACTACGCAGAATGGTAGAAACACGTGCTGGTACTACTACGGAGCCTGTTGCAGTTCTACGAGAGCAAGTGCGGATGTTAAAAGAAAATTCTCAACAAAAGCAGAAGCATGAGGAACTCTTTCGTAGATTTAAGGCCTGGGGAGCCGTTCAATTTCAATCACGGTCTGATACAGAGGAAGACAAGGCAGAGGTAGGGGTATATTCTTCTCCTTTTCATCCAGTGGTAACCGCTCTTATCAGTCCCTTTTCAGGAAACACAACGCAAACCGTGCCCATATTCATTAGTGACATTACAGCCATTGCTGGAATGAGCGGGTGGTCAGATGAAGTAACCCTTCGTGTGACTAAGTTCCTTTCAACAGGGGAAGCCAAAACATATGTGTTATATTATGAGACTCTCAGTAATGCACAGCCGTTTCAGCAGTTGGTCAGGGGACACACCAGCGCTACCAAAAGCAAAACAGCACACAGTTTCTTCGCCAGAAGCTCAGTACTTTCTCTTTGAGATGTAATGAATTGGTGGAAGTCATTTCTGACAGGATTCGGAAAGTCAATATGTAGACACATATGCCCATCCAAAATGTGAAGGATTATAAGGTGTTATGACAGAGAGCAGAAAACAAAGCGTTCGACGTTTTCTTGGCCGGAACGCCAGCAGAAATGTCACGAACAGCTCATATTGAGAATCCTAGTGATCTATCAGTAGCTGTTACAATTGTGGCACACTTGGAGGAGATAGATGTTGCCACAAAGCTGTAAGCACATCACCGTATATTCGCTTTGGAGGTCAAATGTTACAAGTGTGGACGTAACTGCCACATAAGGAAACAGAGTTGGCAACTGGAGTGTTACTCGTGCGGGAAAGTGGGCCACCATACTTCGGAATGTCGAAAAATGAGAAGCATTATCGGGAGAGGCAGGCGTTAAACTGAAATGGGAATGCTACGACCGTTGGAAAGCAGACCCGGTGGACCATAATACTTCACATGTTAGTTCACAGATGGAATGCTACTTAACGGTTTTAGTGATTGGTGCTGAACCAAGGTTTCTTGTAGGCATGGGGGTATAGACGTCCGTTATCAGTGTGGACCTGGTGAACAGGACACCACGACATAAGTTATGTGGAGTTGGTGATAACAGTGTTGACTCATTGGATACGATGGAATGTGATTTTGCTATTGGGAAAACTAAGTTTACTGAACGTGTCCAAGTTTTTCCGTATGTGAGTGAAGAATATTTAATGATTCTCGGGCTAGATTTTCTCGACAAACATTGAGCTAGGATTGATTTGTGGCAACGCATGGTTGAGCTCAGGAAAAATTTATTTCATTTGAGGTATACAGTTGCCAGCGAAGCAATGTCGCAGAGTTTACCTGTTGTAAAGGTTGTAATATCTCTTTATATTCGATGAATTATTCTGATACAATTCCACCCTTGAATGCCGTTTACTAATTTTCTATCTTCATACTCGCAGAATCCATACGCAAAGTAGTTTCATACAATAGCTATGCCATGAGCGCATAATTATTCTTTGTGGTACTCTCTCTGGTGGTTGTTAGAAAAAAGCTTCCAAGATTGTCTTCGTGCCGATTAGCCTGAGCTTTGTTTGAAGAATTGTAATCTGAATATTTTTATGACAAAAGATAACTGATACGAAATTGTACGATTAAAAGGGAAATATATATATATATATATATATATATATATATATATATATATATATATATATGTATATATATTGCTCCTTCATACAAAAGGTGTGTATTTGATATTTGAGAATTAATTATATTCATCGATATATTGCGTAGTTGTTAATCAAAAGGGAATTTCCGAAAGACTGGATACGAACCTGCATTTAATATTCCAAGAGCTCCATTACTTCTTCGGAAGGCTAAACTTCATCAAAGCCAAATATCCACTTGATCTGAGGTTTCCCGACTGATTTTACAACGCTCCCAAAATTACGAGGCATTTTATTTGTCCTCACCATCTCCTTTTCCTGTCATTTCCTGTTATATCTGTAAGACCTCAACTGCAGCGACAGCGGAGAAAGAGTCTTTCGGAAGGTTGAAGCTGGCAGAAGAAGCACCTTTGCTCTTTGGATACCAAAATAGTACAAGTAGCGACTGTACCACAGAGCGGCGGCAACAGACTGCGTCTGACATAGTGAGCGGCTGATTTTATGCTGGGAAACCTACTGTCTATGTGGAAAGTAACGGGAAACTACCACATTACCTTCCGAAGCAGTACATGACATGTATTTACAAGCGAAAGATTCTGGAGTTAAAACTTCGCCTCATTCGCATATCCCGGAGGGGAATACATTGAGAGTAAACATATTTGAAAGGAAGAAAGGGACACTGAAGGAAGGAAAGATAAGGATTGGAACATGGAATGTGAGGACACTACTGCAAGCAGAAAATCTAGAGAAAGCAAAACAGGAGATGAAAATGAACATATTAGATGCCCCTGGATTGTGTGAAATGAGATTGGGAGAGAATGGGGGGATAGAAAGTGGAGACTATAAGCTCTTTTACCCAGGGGAAATCAAGAGTAGTGAAAATGGAGTAGGAATATTGATAGAACAAAAGCTGAAAAATAAGATAATGTAGGTACAATATATTGATGGAAGACTGATGATGATACGACTAAAGGATAAGCCAAAGGTTTGGTGTTAATACAGGTATATATGCCAACCAGCCAGAATAGAGATGAGGAAGCGGAAGAATACTATGAGAAAATACAAGAACTCATCGAGAAAGAAAATAGAAATTCCTGCATTATCATCTTGGTGGACTGGAATGCAGTGGTGAGTGAAGGAAGAGATGAAGATACAGTAGGAAAATTTGGATTAGGATTAAGAAATGAGAGAGGTGAACTAAAGAAAATTTATTAGAAGTGGGTAACACATCATTTGAACACCACGAAAGAAGACATTACACATGGATATCAAATTTGAATAGGGAAAGATATCAGTTGGACTACATCCTGATACGAAATAGGTTTAGGAACTGTTTGGAGATGGCAAAGCTTATCCAGGAGCGGATATAAATTCAGACCACAATCTAGTAGTGGGAGAAATACAAGTGAAGTTGAAAAAAGTCTGGAGAGGTAAAGCAAAAGAAAGACTAAACATTGAAAGACTCAAAGAGTTAGGAAAGGCATCAGAATTGGAAAACAGATTTATGGAAAAATAGGAAAGATGTAGTGTTGATGAAAGTGTTAACGACAAATGGATAAAAGTGATGGACGGACTCATGGACTCTGCCAAAGAAGTACTAGGACTTAAAGCATCCCAAAGCACCAGGAAATAATGGATAACAGAAAACATGTTGAATAGATGGAAGAGCAGAGAAAGTAGAAAAATGTAGAAACTGAAGAAGGCAGAAAGAGGTACAGGAAACTGAATAATGAATTAAGAAGAGAAACTGAAGAAGCAAGGGAAAATGAATGAAACAGAAATGCGACGAAATAGAGAAAATGGAGAAAGGTGTAAAGTATGAAATGATGTATAGACTGGCTAGTGAGATAGTTTTTGAACGTAAAAGAAAGAAAATAACATGGAATACAAAGATCGGATGGTACTGTAGCGGAATAACCACACGAGGTTTTGAACTGATAGCAAGAATATATTGAACGTCTGTATAAGGAGTATGAAATACAAAGCGAAATTAAAGTTGAAGAAGAGCAATATGGGCCGGAAGATGGAAAGGGATTCACCATCTTGGAAGCATAAGTAGAAAAGGCGCTGAAGGACTGAAGAATAGGAAGGCATGTGGAATTGATGATCTGCCAGCAGAACTGTTGAAGAGTCTGGGAAACAAGGCAAGAAAAAAAATAGTCTAACTCTGTAACGAGATATATGACAAAGGGGAATGGCCTGAGGACTTCGTTGCAACAGTTATGATACCAATAGAGAAACAGAGAAACACTAAAAAATGTGAAGAGCACCGGACCATCAGCCTAATTTCTCATGCAGCTAAAGTCTTGCTGAGAGTGTTGAATAGAAGGTTATATGACAAGCTGGATAGAGGGAATACAGAGGATCAGTTCGGATTTATAAGAGGAAAAGGAACAAGAGATACTATTGGCTTGTTAAGAACTTTAGGGGAGATATATGGAAAAGGTAGACAAATATTTGCTGTTTTCATAGATTTAGAAAAGGCTTTTGACAGAGTTTGCCATCAGTCTTGTCGCTGTGGTAACACCGGTTCCCGTCAGATCACTGAAGTAAAGCGCTGTCGGGCTTGACTGAGAAGTAGCGGCTCCGGTCTCAGCAACTGACATACGGCCGGGAGAGCGGGGTGCTGACCACATGCCCCTCCATATCCGCGTCCAATGACGCCTGTAGGGTGAGGATTTTTTTTCCCCCTACTGCTGATTAACGCATACCTTGAAGAGATTATTGCGAAAGGCTTAGATGGGAAAAGAGGAATATGTATTGGTGGAAAGAGAATAGAATGTATAAGATTTACTGATGACATCGTATTAGTGGCAGAAAGTGAGCGGACAGTGAATAATATGCTGAAAGAGATGAATGAAGCTTGTGTGGAATAGCTTGTGGGGAATATGCGATGCAAATAAACACAGCAAAAACAAAGAGTCTGGTCATTAGCACAAGACGCAGACTGTCCAGTATTAAAATAGGACAAGCTATTATTAGACAAGTAAGTGCATTTAAATATCTTAGAAGCACAATAACTAACGACTTGAGATGTGACCAGAAGTTGCAAATTGCCATAGCGAAGGAGGCATTCAACAGAAAGAGGAGGCTGTTGTGTGGCAAATTAGATAATGGTCTAAGGAAAAGCTTGGCAAATGTTTTGTCTGGATTGTGGCACTATATGGGGCAGAAACATGGACGCTGAGACAAGAGGATGAGAAAAGGTTAGAAGCATATGAGATGTGGATGTGGAGGAGAATGGAGAGGATAAGCTAAATGGACAGAGTGAGTAATGAAAGAGCATTGGATAGGGTTAGTGAGAGAAGATGTTTGCTGAAGGAGAAAACTGAGAGGGAGATGGAGATACAAGATGACAGACGACTACAGGGAAGAGGAAATTATGCGAACCTGAAGAGGATGGCTGAAGACCGGATAGCATGGGGAACTACCATGTGAAAATCTGCCTTTTGGAAGAACACTAATGATGATGATGGTCGATATTGTACCACAAACCATAATTCAGAGCAAGACAGGTTGGTTGAAAATGGCAGAAAAATTACAAATAATTGGGTTCTGGACATGGGATGACAAGGATGTTCATAAATTAAGTCATACCCTTGGTCAGGTCCAGGAAATTGATATATCTATGAAAAGTGTCGTCCCCCCCCTCCCCCCCCCCCATGAACCATATACCTTGTCGTTGGTGGGGAGGCTTGCGTGCCTCAGCGATACAGATAGCCGTACCGTAGGTGCAACCAAAACGGAGGAGTATCTGTTGAGAGGCCAGACAAACGTGTGGTTCCCGAAGAGGGGCAGCAACCTTTTCAGTAGTTTCAGGGGCAACAGTCTGGATGATTGACTCATCTGGCACTGTAACACTAACCTAAACGGCCTTGCTGTGGTGGTACTGCGAACGGCTGAAAGCAAGGGGAAACTACAGCCAGCCGTAATTTTTCTCGAGGGCATGCAGCTTTACTGTATGATTAAATGATGATGGCGTCCTCTTGGGTAAAATATTCCGGAGGTAAAATAGTTCCCCATTCGGATCTCCGGGCGGAGACTACTCTGGAGGACGTTGTTATCAGGAGAAAGAAAACCGGCGTTCTACGGATCGGATCGTGGAATGTCAGATCCCTTAATCGGGCAGGTAGGTTAGAAAATTTAAAAAGGGAAATGGATAGGTTAAAGTTAGATAAAGTGGGAATTAGTGAAGTACAATGGCAGGAGGAACAAGATTTCTGGTCAGGTGAATACAGGGTTATAAACACAAAATCAAATAGGGATAATGCAGGAGTAGGTTTAATAATGAATAGGAAAACAGGAATGCGGGTAAGCTACTACAAACAGCGTAGTGAACGCATTATTGTGGTCAATATAGATACGAAGCGCACGCCTACTACAGTAGTACAAGTTTATATGCCAACTAGCTCCGCAAATGACGAAGAGATTGATGAAATGTATGATGAGATAAAAGAAATTATTCAGATAGTGAAGAGAGACGAAAATTTAATTGTCATAGGTGACTGGAACCCGATAGTAGGAAAAGGAAGAGAAGGAAACCTAGTAGGTGAATATGGAATGGGATTGAGGAATGAAACAGGAAGCCGCCTGGTAGAATTTTGCACAGAGCATAACATAATCATAGCTAAAACTTGGATCAAGAGTCATAAAAGAAGATTGTATACATGGAAGAAGCGTAGAGATACTAGAAGGTATCAGCTAGATTATATAATGGTAAGACAGAGATCCAGGAACCAGGTTTTAAATTGTAAAACATTTCCAGGGGGGCCGGCCGGAGTGGCCGTCCGGTTCTAGGCTCTACAGTCTGGAGCCGAGCGACCGCTACGGTCGCAGGTTCGAATCCTGCCTCGGGCATCGATGTGTGTGATGTCCTTAGGTTAGTTAGGTTTAATTAGTTCTAAGTTCTAGGCGACTGATGACCTCAGAAGTTATGTCGCATAGTGCTCAGAGCCATTTGAACCATTTATTTGAACCATTTCCAGGGGGAGATGTGGACTCTGACCACAATCTATTGGCTATGAACTGTAGATTAAAACTGAAGAAACTGCAAAAAAGTGGGAATTTGAGAAGATGGGACATGGATAAACTGAAAGAACCAGAGATTGTAAGGAGCTACAGGGAGTGCATTACGGAGCGATTGACAAGAATGGGGGAAAGAAATACAGTAGAAAAAGAATGGGTAGCTTTGAGAGATGAAATAGTGACGGTAGCAGAGGATCAAGTAGGTAAAAAGACGAGGGCTAATAGAAATCCTTGGGAAACAGAAGAGATACTGAATTTAATTGATTAAGGGAGAAAAAATAAAAATGCAGTAAATGAAGCAGGCAAAAAGGAATACAAACGTCTCAAAAATGAGATCGACAGGAAGTGCAAAATGGCTAAGCAGGGATGGCTGGAGTACAAATGTAAGGATGCAGAGGCGCATATCATTAGGGGTAAGATAGATACTGCCTACAGGAAAATTAAAGAGACCTTTAGAGAAAAGAGAACCGCTTGCATCAATATCAAGAGTTCAGATGGAAACCCAGTTCTAAGCAAAGAAGGGAAAGCAGAAAGGTGGAAGGAGTATATAGAGGGTCTACACAAGGGCGATGTTCTTAAGGACAATATTATATAAATGGAAGAGAATGTAGATGAAGATGAAATAGGAGATATAATACTGCGTGAATTTGACAGAGCACGAAAGACCGAAGTTGGAACAAGGCCCCGGGAGTAGACAACATTCCATTAGAACTACTGACAGCCTCGGGAGAGTCAGGCCTAACAAAACTCCACCATCTAGTGAGCAAGATGTATGAGACAGGCGAAATACCCTCAGACTTCAAAAAGAATATAATAATTCCAATCCCAAAGAAAGCAGATGTTGAATGGCTCAAATGTCTCTAAGCACTATGGGACTCAACTGCTGAGGTCATTAGTCCCCTAGAACTTAGAACTAGTTAAACCTAACTAATCTAAGGACATCACACACATCCATGCCCGAGGCAGGATTCGAACCTGCCACCGTAGCGGTCTCGCGGTTCCAGACTGCAGCGCCAGAACCGCGCGGCCACTTCGGCCGGCCACAGATGTTGACAGATGTGAAAATTACCGAACTAACAATTTAATAAGCCACGGCTGCAAAATACTAACACGAGTTCTTTACTGACGAATGGAAAAACTGGTAGAAGCCAACATCGGGGAAGATCAGTTTGGATTCCGTAGAAATGTTGGAACACGTGAGGCAACACTGACCCTACGACTTATCTTAGAAAGTAGATTAAGGAAAGGCAAACCTACGTTTCTAACATTTGTAGACTTAGAGTAAACGTTTGACAATGTGCGCTGGAATACTCTCTTTCAATTTCTCAAGCTGTCAGGGGTAAAATACAGGGAGCGAAAGGATATTTAAAATTTGTACAGATACCAGATGGCAGTTATAAGAGTTGAGGGGCATGAAAGGTAAGTAGTGGTTGGGAAGGGAGTGAAACAGGGTTGTAGCCTGTCCCCCATGTTATTCAATCTGTATATTGAGCAAGCAGTAAAGGAAACAAAAGAAAAATTCGGAGTAGGAATTAAAGTCCACGGAGAAGAAATAAAAACTTTGAGATTGGCCGATGACATTGTAATTCCGTCAGAGACAGCAAAGGAGCTGGAAGAGCAGCTGAAATGAATGGACTGTATCTTGAAAGGAGGATATAAGATGAACATCAACAGAAGCAAAACGAGGATAGTGGAAAGTAGTCGAATTAAATCGAGTGATGCTGCGGGAATTAGTTTAGGAAATGAGATGCTTAAAGTAGTAAATGGGTTTTGCTATTTGGGGAGCCAAATAACTGATGATGGTCGAAGTAGAGAGGATATAAAATGTAGACTGGCAATGGCAAGGAAAGCGTTTCTGAAGAAAGAAATCTGTTAACTTAGAGTATAGATTTAAGTGTCAGGAAGCCGTTTCTGAAGGTATTTGTATGGAGTGTAACCATGTATGGAAGTGAAACATGGAGATAAATAGTTTAGACAAGAAGAGAATAGAAGCTTTCTAAATGTGGTGCTACAGAAGTATGCTGAAGATTAGATGGGTGGATCACATAACTAATGAGGAGGTATTGAATATAATTGGGGAGAAGAGGAGTTTGTGGCACAACTTGACTAGAAGAATGGATCGGTTGGTAGGGCATATTCTGAGGCATCAAGGGATCACCAATTTAGTATTGAAGGGCAGCGTGGAGGGTAAAAATCGTAGAGGGAGAGCAAGAGATGAATACACTAAACAGATTCAGAAGTATGTAGGCTGCAGTAGGTACTGGGAGATGAAGAAGCTTGCACAGGATAGAGTAGCATGGAGACCTCCATCAAACCAGTCTCTTGACCGAAGACCATAACAACAACAATGAAAAGTCGTAGAATGGCGCTCAACTTGATTATCCTCTTTGGAGCAGGGATTATTGAACAACATGAGGTTAGTACGAGAGTTAACGGTGGAGTTTCTCTCATGGAGAAGCAGTGATCAGCAAATTTGGATCAATGTTACATGCAACGGTTCACCTATCTGTAGCAGGAGCTGGTGTGAAACTTTAGAGTTACCTCATTTACTCAGATCCGGTTAAATGGAGGGGTAAATGCATATGTATAAGGCCACAGGAGGTATTATTGATTTCGTATAACAAAGAAGCTCATGCAGTTAAGTCCTGGATTCGAAGAAATGCACTCAATTAGGTATTATTGTCTGTCCAGACAAATCAGTTCAGAGTGATATGTGGTAATCTGTAGCTAGTAGCTTGTTGGGGAATACAAATGCGACAATTTGCGCAAAGGAAACCTTGCCTTCATCGTCTTACTCCGAAAGGATAGGGATGCACTGGCTGAACTCGGTCTTCTCCTCAGAAGCTGTGCTGACGAATTGCTGTGTAAACGGGGAAACCTGAGGAGTTGTGAAAATTAGAGTTGCAGGGGAGTCGTGTTATCCTTAATGGTACGGCTTGTAAGGCTGTCGGGACAGTTTTCCGCCTTCTGGCTAAGCTCACTGGTATGATTGTCACGACATTCTGTCAGCCAGAAGGGTCACTAAGGGTACTACCCACCCAAAATTTAACTTAACTTAATGTCAGCCTCAGGCCTGAACGTATGCGTTCACTAGACAGATTTATCGAATCACAAACCGGGAAAATTTCAGTGGAGCAGATGTTACAATAAGTTCAAAAGTAAACCGTCGGCACAAAAGTATATGGTAAGTATTCTGGCTACCTGTTGTGGCCCTTTTCTACTGGGTATCTGCTTATTTTAATTTTGTAATAAAGGCAGACATGCACAATCCACGAATCACCCAACACATCAGATACCAGTCGAGTGGTTAGCCAGCGTAGGTCGGGGGAACAGTTAACGCAAACAAAACCACTGTATTTAAGTGTAGTGTTAGTACTAGATTAAAGACTGCATTGTAAAAGTATCTGGAATACACATTTTAAAAATAAGCTCCTTTTAGTAGACGAGGGAGAAACGCATATGAGACAGCTCGCTGTTAAAGTTGGGTGCTGTGTTTAGCATAGTACAGTTTATTGTGATTATTTATAATTGTGCCGGCCGGGGTAGCCGAGCGGTTCTAGGCGCTACCGTCTGGAACAGCGCGACCGCTACGGCCGCAGGTTCGAATCCTGCCTCGGGCATGGATGTGTGTGATGTCCTTAGGTTAGTTGGTTCTAAGTAGTTCTAAGCTCTAGGGGACTGATGACCTCAGAAGTTAAGTCTCATAGTGCTCAGAGCCATTTGAACCATTTGTAATTGCAGTAAAAGACTCATGTTGGGAGACCGGGACGAATCTTTCGAAAGAAGGGAGGCGTGCTAAGCGCTGAAAAAGTTTGGCACGCAAACTGCAAAATTTTTTAGAGTTTTACTCCAGCCGCTGCCGGCAATAGAGGCCAGCTCGGACCGATCTGTTAGGTCACTAGGCAGTACTGCTGTCATTACATGAAACTCAACGGCCGGACTGGTTTTACCACACCATCCGTGGATGAATCGTAATGCTCCAATACAATGTGACGAAGAGTGAAGGAATATCTTGTAACTTGGAGCACTTGTTTCACTCCAGTAACTCACACGTTGGAAATTTGATAGTTCCTAGCAACCTAGTGTTTGTTACAGAGACCGGGAGGGAACCAGGAAAACCGCCCCTCCCCACTTAGACTAGCAGCAGATACGTACGGTCTTTGCAACTAAATGAAAGACAGTTTGCTTTTTTCCATACGCATTTCGCTCCTTTTATTTGTGAAGCATCTTCAGGGGCATGTATTACATGTTTGTTTTTAGGTATGTGATAAATAAAATATGTAGTAGTTACAAATATGTTACTATGTTACGTATTCTCATGTGTTTCTTTTATTTTTCAGATTAGAAACAACTTTTGTAAGACAAATTTCCTGCGGTTAAATTATCGTTTGCTGTTAGGATTTCCAGTGTTGCTACTCCACGTGTATGGTCCTGGATATGTGTTCATTTGGTCACCATACTCCAGCTGGCCGATTTCCGGTCTTATTTCACCCACATTTATTACACTTCACAGTTCACTTGCACTTTTCGTTGTGTGATCAACATGTGTCCGTTTACAGCGCGTAATATTGCCACCTGTCACTGTGTGTTTATTTTCTGTCTTTTGTTTGCTTTGTATGTGTGGTTTGTTATTTTTCATTTGTTATGTATGTATGTGCGTGAATGTGTGTCTGTGTTTGTATGGGTGAATGTGTCATTCCCTGTGAGAGTTCCTTTTTTCTTATAAGAAACAGGGAGTATGAAAATAGCCATGCTACCTATGCTGAACAGCTGATAAAGCATGGACATGAACCATCCAACATGAGCAAGACACGAAAATTATTAGAGTGAACAATTACAACAAATAGTTCTGACACAACAGGAAAACTTTCATATACAAAGAGCCCTTGCAGTTAAAAACAAAGTAGTTAATGAGCAAATCAATCTAAACAGTCACTCACTGATCATGTCAGCAACTAAACAAAAACAGACAGAAATGTGAAACATTACCAGAATATATAAGTAATGTATCTTCCTCAACTTTCCCCCCCCCCCCTCACTCTCTCGCTCTCTCTCTCTCTCTCTCACACACACACACAGACACACACACACACACACACACACAGCAACGGTTGGCAACACTACGCATTGTGCAAGTGAACTGCGAAGTGTTGTAATAAATGTGGGTGACAAAACACTGTAAATCGGCCAGCCGCAGTACAGGGACATAATGACAGCACACACACGGTCTAGCAACATTGGAATTTGTAAGCAACACCAAACGATAACTTAACTTCACGATACGCTACAAAAGCTGTTTATAATCTGAAAAACAAGATAAAAAAGCGCGATTATATGTAACACTGTAACATATTTGTAACTACTACGTCATGCATTTACGATATACATTAAAACAAACATGTAGTACAGGCCACTGTAGATGCTTCACATATAAAGTTAGCGAAACGTGTATGGGAAAAACTAATTGCCCTTCATTTAGTTGCAAAGATAGAACGTACCTCTAAGAATTTTGAAGCAACTAAGGAAAGACGAAAAACGGAAAAAATGACGATGGCAATAAATGAGCCTAGACGCTCAGGTCATTCACTCGTGACGCCATTACGTCTGTGCCTGTCACCGAAGAGAACGACAGTCTGCTGAGTTACAGAAAAACCGCGGCCAACCCTTGTGATGATGAAGGTATGCTGACTGCTTCTCTGCTGATCAACTTGTCCAGGCACGCCTCACCCGTAGCTAGACTTATAAACACTGATGCGAGAAGCTGCTGTGTTGCCAGCCTTCGCCCTATGACGGACTTCAGCCGACAGACAGCAAACTGTCTACATTCCAGTAGGGGGAGGATCACACTCGTAGCCTCCTAGCCACTTAGACGTAATCGGCCACAGTCCTAGTCGACCGTTGGTGGGTGACGGGCCATTGCTACTCGACATGGAACATCTGGTGTCGGCTATTGTACCGAAGTGCACGACAAGAGCACCATGAGTAAGTGAGAGATGCATAGCCGGGCAAACTCCGGAGGCCCTGAGCATCTCACGCCCATTTCTTTGCCTGCTCGAAGGCCACACGGCGTCGCGCTAGGAGCCACCCACTACCCAGAGCAATGGACGGCACTGGCCCCATTTGGACACCAGCCCATTGCATAACCAGCTGCGTTGACACCTGCGCTGGGCAGCCTAGAGAATACGCGTGATTCTGCACATTACTGCTGGAAATAAACGCTTGTTAAAGCTACCACTGCTCCAATGTGCGCCCTGCCGTATATCGGTCCTCTCCCACACCATTCCTGTCTCCCATCATGAAGCATAGCACCCCTGGGTAGTTCTTGCCGCTACACTGCAATGGAAACACACCCAAGAATGAATACCGTCAAACCGAAATTTTCAATGGACGGTGAGTGACCGACAACCTTAGATAGCCAGAACTGAGTAAGTACCAATCTCAAATTTACTAACGACCCAGTATATTGGTCTGAGTGTTTTGTCGCGCGCCCGACTTTTCAACTTTTCAACTCAGAGTAGCACTTGAAACCTACGCCTTCAATTATTTGTTGGATGTATTCCAGTCTCTGTTATTCCTACAGATTTTACACTCTACAGTTCCCTTTAGTATCGTGTAAGTTATTCCCTGGTGTCTTAACAGGTATTCTATTTCCTATCCCTTCTTCTTCGAAAGGTTTTGCATATCTTCCTTTCTTCTTCGATTCTCCGGAACACCTCCTCGTTTCTTACCTTATCAGTCCCCTAATTTTCAGTATTCTTCTGTAACATCGCATCTTACACGCTTCGATTCTCTTCTTTTCCGGTTTTCCAACAGTCCATGTTTCACAACCATACAATGCTCTGCTCCAAACGATCATACTAGGAAATTTATTCCTCAAATTAAGGCGTATGTTTGATACTAGCAGACTTCTCTTGGCCAGGAATGCCCTTCCAGCTATTACTAATCTGCATTTTTATGTCATCCTTGTTCCGTCCATCATGGGTTAATTTGCTGCCAACGTAGCAGATTTCCTGGACTTCGTCTACTTAATCTGCTACTTCTCATTATTTTCGTCTTTCTTCGATTTACTCTCAATGTATATTCTTTACCCATAGCCTGTTCATTCTGTTCAACAGATCCTGCAGTCCTTCACTTTCACTGAGGATATCTATGTCATCAGCGAATCTTATCATTGATATCCTTTCACCCTGAATTTTAGTCTCGCACTTGAATCTTTCTTTTATTTCCATCATGTAGAGATTGAACAGTGGAGGAGACTATATTGCTGTCTTACATCCCTTTTAATCCGAGCACTTCGTTCTCAATACTTACAGGTCTACTGTTTATTTCAAAATTTGCTCTAATTTAGTTTACGAACTTATTGCCCGTAAGATTTCAGGAAGTTTTGAAATGACAGTAACTTATCGAAATGTACTCAAAATTTTTGTCAGTGTAGTATAAGGGAACTTATGCGTCTTTAATATAACGATGGAAGCTCCAAATGAAATTATAAAAAGAAAGCAACAACCTTACAGCTACATTCGTGAATTAAAAACGAGGTTTTGGCTGACTACTATCCGCTTCTAGTTCAAAATGACATACGATCAGAGAAACAAAGAGAAAAGAAGTCAGAACTCCAATTCCATCAGTGATAAACATAGAGGACTATATAACGTATATGAGGCGACTCCCAACGTGTTACATATGTAGGCAAGCCGACCATATTAAGCAATACTGCCCAAAACTGGAAAGGAAATAAATGTTACGAACGATCAGCCTCCATTTTCCGATTCGGTTGTAGGCACAGACAGTGATTCAGTTAATCATCTTGTGAATGTTGCAGTTCTTCTTACATTTTCGTGCTTGTGAAGAAAACACCACAACAAAAAAGCACTGAAACACGCTAATTAACAGTATACCTAGTGATCATCTGTCGGAAATGCGTAGTAAACAGAAAAATAAAATAACGTTCTCTTTGTTTTCAGATGACACGTTATAGACTGCGTAGTAGACCTAGAGCACTACCATAAACATGCAACAGCTCCATATGAGGTATGTAAACAAATGCATACATTCCACTTATTTGACAATAATCTCTCATTTTACTAATGTAAATATTTTCTCCAAAAGTTTCTTTAAAGGTTAACATATAACAACTGTTTTTCAGAAGAAAACTTAACAGATAAACCCACTAAGGTTAACTCCAAAAGGACTGAAACATGTCTGGATGAAGACAGAACTACAAAGGTGTCTTGTAAAGGCGGAATTCCTCTCCAAAGAATTCAGTTGTACACAAGGCCATCACGGCTGGGAACATTGAGACCGCTGTTAATGATCTCGGCGATGCTATCAGTAGTCCAGAATTCCACTTTCACAGAAGTAACTTTTGAAGAAATACTCAACCATTGCAAATAACATGCTTGCAGAGAAACTAACAAACACTGACAAACGGGAAACAGCTGCAGCAGCTAGTGTTGAAAATCAGTCAACCAAAATAGTTTGGTTAAAAGTGCGCTTAATATTACCCGTTTAGAAACACGAAATCTTGAGGTACGTGATGTTCAAGACGTAATTGCGAACGTGTCTGGCAAATATCGAAAACCAATCCCACCACTTCCCAGATGCAGGTAGATCAAACCGTAGCATCATACGCAGAATCGGTAGCAATTTCTGAAATTCAAAACAATACCCATTCCATGGCAACAACCACAGAACAAGTTCAGCTGACGGAGAAGCTAAAATTGGAAACATAGGAAGTGGGACCACATATGGCATACAGAATAAATAATGTGAAAGGAAAATATCCAAGAGTGGTAATGGTGGAAGGAGGATATAGTTCAGCATCTCTCAGCATGATCAATTACTGCTCCCGGTGAGAGTAAAGTGGATGTCAGAATCCATGGGGTCACCCCCCCCCCCCCAATCGTGCAAAACATACTTGTGGAGAAACATGACAGAGGAAAGAAAACGCCGAAACTGGGAATTGTTGTGGCTACTGGATGTAAACCTCAATACCGAATCTGCTCACAAAGTCTAGACTTAAAGAAGGCACCGGGACCAGTTATCAAGATATCGACACATATAGGAAATGACAGTGGCGTTCTCATCATGGTTAAAGTTGGTGTGTCTTGAACAGTTTTTAGACACAGCTATAACATATATAGGATTACTACAGGACGTTGTTACAGACAATCGCGGTTCAATTTCAGCTCATAACGTAATGTGTAATAGAACAGACAATGAAAGCTGGCATAGCTACATTAAAGAAGGACGTTATTGTTTTTTCATCTCACAGTTGCACTTGCAAAATTCGTCCTCAATTATTTGCTCGACGTATCCCAATCTCTGTCTTCCTCAACAGTTTTCACCCCGTACAGTTCCCTCTAGTACCATTCCCGTGATGTCCTAACAGATATTCTTCTTGTCAGTATTTTCCAAATACTTCTTCCCTCGACGATTCTGCAGAGAACCTCCTCGTTCCTTACCGTTTTAGCCCACCTAACTTTCAACATTATTCTGCAGCACCACATCTCAAATGTTCCGATTCTCCTCTCTTCCGGTTTTCTCACAGCCCACGTTCCTCTACCACACAATGCTGTGCTCCAAATGCACATCTTCAGAAATTTCTCTCTCTAATTAAGGCCAATGTTTCATACTAGTTGTCTTCTCTTGGTCAGGAATGACCTTTCTGGCAGTGCTAGTCCATTTTTTATGTCCTCCGTGCTCCGTCCGCCACAGATTATTTTGCTGTCTAGGTAGCAGAATTCATTAACTTCATTCACTTCGTGATCACCAATTACGATATTAAGTTTCTCGCTGTTCTCATTCCTGCTACTTCACATTACTTTAGTTTTTCTGCGATTTATTCTCAATAAATAGTCTGTACTCATTAATCTCTTCATTCCTTGGAGCACATCCTGTAATTCTTCTTCACTTTCACTGAGGATAGCAAATCCACCAGCAAATCTTATCACTGATATCCTTTCAACTTGAATTTTAATCTCAGTCTGAAACCTTTCTTTTATTTCCGTCATTGCTTCTCGGACGTATAGATTGAACAGCAGGGACGAAAGACTACATTTCAGTCTTACACCCTTTTTATACGTGCGCTTCTTTCTTGGTATTCCGCTCTCCTCTTGTTTTCTTGTACATATCGTACGTTACCCGTCTTTCCCTGTAGCTTAAACCTATATTTCTTACGGTTTCGAACACCTTGCGCCATTTTACATTATCAAATGCTTTTTCCACGTTGACAGATCCTATGAATGTGTCGATTTGTCTCCATATTTCTTCAATCTTCCTTTCATTATAACATCAGAACTGCCTCTTTGGTTTCTTTACCTTTCCTAAAACCAAACTGATTGTCATCTAACAGATCCTAAATTCTCATTTCCATTCTTTTGGTTGCTATTCTGTCAGCAACTTGGATGCACGAGCTGTTAAGTTAATTGTGCGATAATTCTTGCACTTGTGGACTCTTGTAATTTTGGAAATTGTGTCGACGAGGTTTTTTCAAAAGTCTGATGGTATATCGTCAGTTTCGTACATTCAACCCATATACGTGAATAGTCGCTTTTTTTGCCACTTTCCCCAATAATTTTAGAAATTCTGAAGGAATATTATCTACCACTTCTACCTTATTTGATTTTAAGACTCCCAAAGCTCTTCTACATTCTGATTCTAACACTGGATCCCGAATTCGTCACTATCGGTTTCTGTTTCTTCTTCCATCACGTCATCAGGTGTCCTCCCCCTCTTAGAGGCCTTCAATGTACTCTTCCCAGCTATCTCTTCTGCATTTAGCAGTGGAATTCCCACTTCACTCTTAATGTTACCACACTTGCATTTCATTTCACTGTATACTAAGTGCGTTTTCCACTCAATCATTTCTTTTTTCGATTTCTCCACTTTTTCATGTAGGCAATTCGCCTTAGATTCCCTGCTCTTCCTATTTATTTCACTTGTACTTGTGTATTCCTGAATTTTCCTCGACATCAATTTCCTTCTTTCGTCAATCAACTGAATTATTTCTGCTATTACTCATGGTTTTTTCGAAATTGTGTTCCTTGCACCTAAGGTTTCCTTCTATAATCGCCCTTTATAGAGACGTCCATTCCTCTTCAACTGACAGTTCAGTATGATGTATCTGAGATATTCACTATCGCAATATCTACAGCCTCAGAGAACTTCAAGCGTATCCCTTCATTCCTTAGTACTTTCGTCTCCCATTTCTTTGCATTGATTCAGCCTGACTAGTCTCTTAAACTTCAGCCTACTCTTCATCATTACCAGATTGTGAGCTGAGTTTATATCTGCCCCTGGGTACGCCTTACAATCCAGTATCTGATTTCGAAATCTTTACCTGACCGTGATGAAATCTAATTGAATCTTCCTATATCTCCCGGCGTTTTCCAAGCATACCTCCTCCTCTTGTGATTTTCGAACAGAGCATTCGCTATTACTAGCTTAAATTTATTGCAGGGTGGTATCAGCAGTATAGAAGGAAGGTTATTAAAACAAGCAATAGCGATATCTGTAGCAGGTACACATCTGATAAATGTCTGGAAGCAAATATAAAACCGCGCAGCCAGGATTCTTTAAACACGAAATATTGCCGTTTTTCCGATGACGTGGAACGAATTTGTTATCAACCGTGGAGACCAGACCCAAATTATAACAGATGCGCAGAGCTGGAGCATATGATCAAACAGCTAAATATGCAGGAAAAAATGGGAGGCTATGAGGTTACAAACGGTTATACTGCAGCCTACATCCCCATAACCAGCAACTCGGCAAGCAGGATCTATGTTGCCTCACGAGATACAGCTGTTAATATCGTGTGCCACATGTCATTACCTGAATTGCGCTATAACAATGGTGATGTCATTGATGACAGTGCCACTAAAGCAGAGTTACCAACCACGGTTTTCAGAAACTCCTCCATAAAAGAAGACGACGTAAATATTCCAGAAGAAAAACTGCCAGCATGAGAAACTTAGGATATCCTTGGTGTAGCGAAGCAGCTTAAAACACTTAAGAAATGTAAGGCTTCGGGTCCAGGTTGTACACCAGTCAGGTTCCTTATACATTAAGCTAATGTTACCATGCAATCATATACCAATACTCGCCCGTAGAAAGATACATACCCAAAGACTGGAAAGTTGCAGAAGTCATACCAATACCCAAGAAAGGAAATAGGAGTAATCCGCTGATTTACAGGCCCTTATCACTAACGTCGATTTGCGGTAGGATTTTCAAGGACATGCTGTGCTCGAACATTATGAAGCACCTCGAAGAAAACGATTTATTGGCAAATAGGCAACACGGATTCAGGAAATATCGTTGTGAAACAAACTAGCTCTTTATTCTCACTAAGTAATGGACACTATTGACGGGGGGACTTCAAATTGATTCCACATTTTAGATTTACAGAAGGCTATTGACAACGTTCCTCATAAGCGACTTGTAACTAAATTACTTCCCTATGGACGTCTCAGTTGGGTGACAGGATTCGTGGTTTTCTTTCAGAAAGGTCACAGTTCGTAATTATTGACGGAAACTCACCGAGTAAAACGGAAGTGATATTTGGCGTTCCTGAAGCACGTTTTAAAGGCTCTCTGTTGTTTCTTATCTACATAAACGATTTAGGAGACAATCTGAGCAGTCCTCTTATATTGCTTCCAGATGATGCTATCATTTACCTTCCTGTTACGTCATCAGATGATCAAAACGAATTAGACAAGATATTTGTATGGTTCAAAAAGCAAAAATTGACTCCAAATCATGAAAAGTGTGAAGTCATCCGCACGAACACTAATAAGAATCAGCTAAATTTTAGTTACACGATAAATCACACAAATCTAAATACTGTACCTCAACCAAACACTTACGGATTACAACTACGAATAACTTAATTTGGAAAGATCACATAGATAACGTTGCGGGTAAAGCAAAGCAAAGAATGCGACTTGTTGGCAGAACACTTATAAAATGGAACAGGTTTACTAAAGAGACTACTTACACTAGACTTGCCAAGCCTTTTCGGAAGTATTGCTGGGCGGTGTGGGATCCACATCAAATAGTATTGACAGAGAACATCGAAAGAGTTCAAAGAAGGACAGCGCGTTTTGTATTGTCGCTAAGTAGGGGAGAGCGTGCCGAGGATGCGATATGCGAATTGGCGTGTTAGTCGTTAAAACAAATACGTTTTTCGCTGAGGTAGTACCTTATATTTAAATCACCAGCTTTCTCCTCAGAGAGTGAAAATATTTTGTTGGCGCCCACCCACATATGGAGAAGTGATCTTCATCACAGAATAAGAGAATTCAGAGCTCGCACTGAAAGATCCCGTCCGCTGGTCGAGAGGTGAACGCTAGAGGAATAGCTTAAAGGTGGTCCGATGAATCATCTGAATTGTTGGGTAGTCGTGTAGACTTAGATGTTGATGTTGATGTAAATTTAGATGTAGATTTCTGTAATATGGCCGGTAAAGTTTTCGGACCACTGTGGCCACATCACCAAAAATAATTTCGCCAAAAAAACAGACCTTCAGGGGGAGTGGCTGTTGGAAATAAAAAGTCGCTTACTCAGCAACACAGAATTAAAAGAGGGGGTGTTAGGAACATGCAGTATTACAATATACGCCAAAAACAGCAGTAGGGGCTAGAGCATGCAAAACCGATATTGGAGATAGTTGTAATGATCTTGAGTGGGAGAAGCGCATTGAAGAATGCAATTTCCTTTACCTTCGAGAACGCTACCAAAATACGGAAGAAATAACCAATAATAGTTTACGAGTAAAACTAAATAAGGAACAAATGGTTGAAATGGCTCTGAGCACTATGGCACTTAACATCTGAGGTCATCAGTCCCCTAGAACTTAGAATTACTTAAACCTAACTAATCTAAGGATATCACACAGATCCTTGCCCGAGGCAGGATTCGAGCCTGCGACCGTAGCGGTCGCGCGGTTCTAGACTGAAGAGCCTAGAACTGCTCGGCCAAAATAAGGAACAGATCGCATAATTGCAGAGAAGGTGAGGTATAGACATTACAGCATCATGAAAAAGGACAATGCCTCCCCTCACCGCCTAGTTCGAACAACAAAAAGAGCAAAATAGGAAATAATAAAAAAGGAAGCTGCCACGGCCATACGGCGAAGGTTACTCACTACCCGTCATGCCAGTGCTATGTGCGTTACCGGCTGGTGGATGCGGCATGCAAATGGTATGCGACCGTCCCTATGGCGACGCAACGTGTCGGGTATTTTGACGGCACCAATCATGGCGTGCTGATGCGATGAATCACAGGTGGATGCAGACCGTGCTGTCACGCTAATAAACACGCGACGGACGCCCACTGCGAAACCGGCCGTCCTCGTTGGCGGATGTAGCTTGCTGTACAAAAAGTACGGCTCACTCGGACTCACGGAGAATGGACAAGAGTAAACACCAGTCAACCTTCCACTTGGTCGCCCTACGACGCTTCGTTTCAATAACTGGAACTCTGAAGCAATTTCAACAAGCGCCGATCTTTCGTTTAAAGTACTTTTATGTCATTGATGTTTATTAACTATATATTTATCATTCACGGTGAAGATTTTTCAGTTCTTCTTGAACTGTGCCTTTTCAGATGCGGTCCACTTCCTCCATATCCTCCGGATAACACTATTCTATTTTTATTTTCAGATCCTTTTGTCGAAGTATCACTGTCATTCAAAGGAATTGGTATGGGGTTAAAACAAAATTTTATTTGTCTTTGCCACATTCGCATCCCAGAAGTCGTACATTCTTGAAAGGTTGTCTAGTTCGTCGTATCCGAGGTATTCTACAGTAACATTGTGTAAACGTACAGGGTGTTTCAAACCAACCAGTTTCAAAATTCTATAGGGAGCACAGGATCCGACATCGAAAAATTTGAAACAATGGTTTGAAAATGGAAACATGACCGACTGGAAGCTGCAATTTGACTTTTACTCAATCAGTGATTTGGAATGATGAATCACGCTGTAACCTTCTGTAATACGATGGTAGGGTTTGGGGTGGTGAATGCCTGGAGAACGTTACCTATCATCTTGAGTGGTGCTAAGAGTGAAGTTACGGTATGTGGATCGTTTCTTGTGGTTGGGGTATGTTCCCCTTAAAAAACGCTAAGTGTGGGAGGAACGAACATGTTTTAGACCACTGTACTGCGTACAGTAGAGGAACAATTGAAACCCGATGACTGTATCAGGATGACAATGCACCCAGTCATAAAGCAACATCTGTGAGGTAATGACTTTTGGACAATAACATTCCTCAAATGTTCTTGCCTGCCCAGAGTCCCCACGTGAACCTAATGCAACACCTTTGGGACGAGTTAAAACGTCGGCTTCACATCTGACCCCAGCGTCCATCATCACTACCTTCTCTTGTTTTGGCTCTTGAGAAGGAATGGGATACCACTCCTCCACCGACATTCAGACACTTGACTGGAAGTGTCTCTACCAGAGTTCAAGCCGTCACAAAGACTAAGGGTTCACATACCGCATAATAGTGTCCACTAATAGGTGTCCATCATCACTACCTTCTCTTGTTTTGGCTCTTGAGAAGGAATGGGATACCACTCCTCCACCGACATTCAGACACTTGACTGGAAGTGTCTCTACCAGAGTTCAAGCCGTCACAAAGACTAAGGGTTCACATACCGCATAATAGTGTCCACTAATAGGTGTCCGGATGCTTTTGATCAAATACTGTACAGATGTCTGCTGTGCAATTTTATATTGAGTACACCACTGTTTACAGTTAATGGCTTGTTGCGGCGTCCAGATCACTGTGCGCCACTTTTAATTGGATTGCGTTTTATTTTCTGACCAGCGGGTCGCGGCTGACTTGCCAGCGGACCTGCCATTTCTTTTAGGCAACACTCGCACGAATGTGGTTAAAGTTTTAAAGTTCTGTGCCCTGTCAAATGTTTTTACAGAGATTTTAGGGAGAGAATTTTAATTTTCTCACTGTGTGACAAGCTCGCCCATATTTTATGTAAGTGGCCAGCCAATAACAATTTCCTGTGACATTCTTGTTGCTATGTTTCCCCTTTCCTTAGGTTTTACTTTCTTATGTAGCATTTTCCTTCTTTTCCTGCTTTCTTTGAGTGTGTGCTTTAGTTTTCTTAGGTCTGTCCACATTCGTTCCTTTTAATGTGTTTCAGGATGCTGATGACCTCGATGTTGAGCGCCCATAAGCCCCAACACACCACCACCTCCCCTTCGACATAGCCGTGCAATGAACACTTCAACACACTCGCACAGTGTGCTGGTGGGTCAGCGAATATATCCCAATCATAAATAACGTGTTCGAACAATGGCTCCAATTGATTTTGAACCAAGATTTCTGTTTCATCAAGAAATCATGCTGTAACCAACGTATCCTTTGAGGCTGTAATAGACGAAGTATCATGTGAGGGGGAAAGCTACTATATCCAATATATGATTACATGAATGCATGGCGTCTGTTCTTTCGGACATGTCCAAAAGAGACACCACGCATTCACATAACTTATTCGCCTAGATGGGCAGTAGATGCACCTTCTTCATTGCCGATGCACAGATACGACCGACTTCCTGCGAGAATCTGAGAGTGGCGACCATGGTCAGGGACTGCGGACAGGTGGCGCTCGATGAGGATGTGGATCGGTCACGAGGCGTGCCGAGATAGTCCGTGCAGAGGCGAAAAAACTGTGTCCCTGTGCCGGCACGGTAGCTCAGCGTGTTCTGTCAGAGGGCTGCCTGCTCTCAGCAATAAGAAACTGAGTGAACGAATGGGCGATGAACTCGAACGGGTGTCTTGGGACGTCCGTCCCAACCAAATGCAACGAAAGATAACGACCAAAATAATCAAATTAAAAACAGGTGGCGCAGTGGGTAATGTACCTGCCCAGTAAGCAAGAGATCCTGGGTTCGAATCCTGGTCCAACACACATTTACACTCGTCTCCGCCGATTCTGCGTAATGTCCCGATGTAGCTGACATCAGTAATCTCTTCCTTTACCTTTCCTTTCCCCCCCCCCTCTTCACCTTCCATTTACATATAGTACTCTCCTTTTTTGAGTTCAATGTAGGACTAAGAGAACAACGAGATGAATTTTCGCAGGAATAGTTTTTATACAGTGTTTTATTTTAAATTTTCGGTAATTCCCACCTCTGGCTAGTGGCATGCTCTTATCTGGCAGACCTTTGTCTAAGAGTAACGGGGTGTGCGTCGACAGTGTTGCGCGCAGCTGTCTGATGAGTTGTAACGACTAGCAGTACAAGCACAGTACGAGCCTGTTCGCTGAAGTGATAGGGTTCAGTGCGGAATGGAATGACGGTGGTTATCGTTGTATGAAGTGAATTTAATAACTAAGTGCTAAGTTGCTACAAGCTTCATGGTGAATAAATTCAGAGTGCATAATTTGTAGAAGTTGGTTTAAAGTCAAAGAAAAAAACCTGCTAATGACCTTCTTAAATAAGAAGAGTCTTAATACTGAATGGTAAGTGGAAGTCACGTTCGTTAGCAATGAACAGGAAGGAATTAATATAGCGTTAGTCGCCTTGTTGGCCTAACACAGGCGGGTTCCGGCGTAACGTCAACCGGGTGTAATGATCGAAGAGATCACTGTGTCAAAAATCAGCGGAAAGCAGTCACTGAATGCTGGCCCCTATTTTGACTGGACCAGAGGTGGAATTCTTTACGCCTGAAAGTGTCGTAACGTAGTGCTGAAATTGGTTGCTCAAATTAAATAGCAACTGGAAATTTAGACAGCTAAAGGTATTTTGATTATATATTTTATTGACTGACAATGCTGTCTATAAGCAATTGATTCTTGTGGTCAATTTTATACACTTCAGACCATACAGCAATGAGATAATTAGCGTTACAACTTACCTTTAGAGGTTCTACTGTCAAATAAACGTAAGGTTTTTGTGGATTAGAAGGTACAGAGAGAAAAAAGGTCAAAAAACCTGTAGTACCACGTACACAGACGGCCAAGCAATGAATCTTACCCTAAACAACCTTCAGAGCAACATTACCTAGTAACGGGTTAATAACGGTACGAAAAAAGAGCATCACTGACGTAAGCAAATAATCGTAGTAAGCAAGACAAGTCTCTAGCGAAAATGTGAACATTTCCATCAATGATTATTCAAGTTAGTCGCTAACAGATGCCGCAGACATTAAAAGAAAATCTTACTACGGCTATGTCGTTACAGTTGATCCACGAAGAAAATCAACAAAAAAAGTCTTTATATGTGGAAGCTGCAGGCAGAAGGAATCCTTGTGCCATAGAAAATAAGTGATACTATTGCAAATGTTTCTACTCATCCATAATACAAGACAACGTTATGCATCTGGCTAAAGAACACACCCGTCGTGTTCTACGAATCACTTGCGAAGAATATAACCGTAACTGTTCATATTTAATGCCAAGCATACCCAGTAACAAACCCAACTCCTGGTGACGCATCACTTACCAAGTGTAGGCAACTGCTCCCACTGCGTGATGGATGTAGCATTTTGTTTGTTCCACGATCAGCAGCATTCCGTACTGTTTTTCATCTAACATCCCTAAACCTACATACTTACATCCTCATGTTTCAATACATGCTTCAACTATAGCTACGTACGCTCTGTCCAGTTAGCTGCAGATTTTCCAGAAGTTAAGCGTAATCGGAAAATAAGCAAAGAGGTAAATGATGAGAAACCATCGAAAATGTCAGTCAAGATCACCACATAAAAGCTAAATGTACTACTCTATGCGAAAACCGTTTTCCCTGATTCGAATATCTACTTTGTTCGCAGACGCCTAAAAATAAAACGCCGTCTTTGGATTTTCATTGGTGGTTACGAGCGCTGTCTCTTGCTGAAATTATACTAGAAAGACGTCATTTGCACATCACAGAGCAGAATTGTGTAACGACACTTCAGACGCAGACAGCAATGTCCAGTATCTCACAAGGATGGTACCTAAGCGCAGGACATGTTCGTCGTAGGCCGTTACAAGGGGCTGCTTAGAAAAATCACTTCTCAATACAACCGATATCTGAGCTTACATGCCGGCTGGAAACAAAGGACGTATTCAAGGTTGTTGTGTACACAGTCTACAGAGACCTCTTGTGCTGCAATTTCATGACAAGGTGTCGGCTGGGCAGCGCTATTACCTGGCCACACGCGAGCTGATTTCCACGACGGGCCACTTTGAGAAACTGTGATTTTTCGAGGAGCCAGGCACTGACGCGCTATTTCGCCAGAATGGCACCCTCACGTCTGGCAATTTGCAATTGGTCTCACGCGATTTAAAGAAACTATTCGGCATCAAAAATTGGTTTTTACATTAGTTATAGCTTCGTATGACAGCTTCTTGTTGATGTGCCTGTCGTTTCGTTAATGGTCATAGTTATTGTGATATTTCGCATATACAGTAAGTAACATGCTACGTGAAATTCGGATGTGTTGCAATGAAAAATATCAGTCGCTATGAATTTGCATTTGGTAGATTTTAGACCATATATTGCATATTATATTTCACTGACGTATTGAGTTTTTCTATACACTTGTGAGCATATCGATATCTAACTCCAGCTTCGAGAAAATGGATTGCACTTCTGCTTGTCGGCGTGAAAGAACGAAATATCCATAACATCCACTGTACACACATCAAAAAATGTTTTGCATCACATCGGTTCCGAGGCTTCCGGAACCTGTACAGGAAATTGGAATAGAGATCAACATAAACATCATTTCCGCCCTTTTTATTGCTCATGAAAACTACACATTGCATGTTGTATCACCATACAGCGAGACCTTCAAAGGTGGAGGTCCAGATTGCTGTACACACCGGTACTTCTAATACACAGTAACACGTCCTTTTCCATTGATGCATGCCTGTATTCGTCGTTGCATACTATCCACAAGTTCATCAACGCACTGTTGGTTCAAATTGTCGCACTCCTCAATGGCGATTTACTCACAGTGGGTGGTGGGTCACGTCGTCCGTAAACAGCCCTTTTCAGTCTATCCCAGGCATGTTCGATAGGGTTCATGTCTGGAGAACATGCTGGCTACTCTAGTCCAGTGATGTCGTTATCCTGAAGTAAGTCATTCACAAGATGTGCACGATGGGGGCGCGAATTGTCGTCCATGAAGACGAATGCCTCGCCAATATGCTGCCGATATGGTTGCTCTATCGGTCGGAGGATGACATTCACGTATAGTACAGCCGTTACGACGCCTTCCATGACCACCAGGGGAGTACGTCGGCCCCACATAATGCCACCCCAAAACAGCAGTTTACTGCAGCCGCTACACAGTATGTCTAAGGCGTTCTGCCTGACCAGGTTGCCTACAAACACGTCTCCGACGATTGTCTGGTTGAAGACATATGCGACACTCATCGGTGAAGAGAACTTAATGTCAATCCTGAGCGGTCCATTCAGCATGTTGTTGGACGCATGTGTACCGCGCTGCATGGTGTCGTGGCTGCAAAGAAGGACCTCGACATGGGCATCGGGAGTGAATTTGCGCATCATTCAGCCTATTGCGCACAGTTTGAGTCGTAACACGATTTCCTGTGCCTGCACGAAAAGCATTATTCATTCAACATGGTGGCGTTGCTGTCAGGATTCCTCCGAGCCATAATCCGTAGTTAGCGGTCATCCACTGCAGTAGTAACCCTTGGGCGGCCTCAGCGAGGCATGTCATCGACAGTTCCTGTCTCTCGGTATCTCCTTCATGTCCAACAAACATCGCATTCGTTCACTCCGAGACGCCTGGATACTTCCCTTGTTGAGAGCCCTTCCTGGCACGAAGTACCAATGCGGATGCGATCGAACCACGGTATTGACCATCTAGGTATGGTTGAACTACAGACAATACGAGCCGTGTACCTCCTTCCTGGTGGAATCACTGAAACTGATCGGCTGTCCGACTGTCCGACCCCCTCTGTCTAACAGGCGCTGCTCATGCATAGTTGTTTACATCTTTGGGCCGCTTTAGTGACATCTCTGAACACTCAAACCGACAGTGTCTGTGATACAATATCCACAGTCAACGTCTGTCTTCAGGTGTTCTGGGAACTCGGGTGATGCAAAACGTTTTTTGATGTGTGTATCTCGCAAGTTGTTCGATATAACGAAACGAAATTTTGTCAAATAGCAGGAGAGTATTTTGCTATATGGCAGAGATGCAGAACTTTCTTATTTACCACGATATACGAGTAACCGTAGACTTTTTCGATAGAATGATGTGATTTTTTAAGAGTCCTCCATTGCTGGGCACTTTTACTTTTATGCCGAGAATTTGCTTTTTCATAAGATTTTGACCTGAACTGCATCAGTTCTTTCTTTAAAAAGCCGTTGTTTCAGCATTTTTTCGCAATGGCAACTGCATTAGAATGTTAGCGAGATGACATCGCGGAAACTCCATTTCGTTCTACCAAAAAAAGCAAATGTTAACATGGCAACAAGGGGAACATAGGTGTTACAAGAAATTCGTCACTCATGAAAGATGCTTTTCAGGTGACACTAAGATTTAGGTGCTACAAGCATCAATTTGAAAATTGATAAATTAACTTTGCACCAACAAGAATTTTAAAAAAAGGTGTACAAAGGGACGGCTGAAATATATCTAGACAGTATTCCAACTGTGTACCAAAGCGTTATAAACACCTCAAGTGCAAAATTTTAAATGAAGTTCAAGAAAAAAATTCTTTGTGTGACCACATAGTCCGTGACAGCTTAATAATAATTGAAGGTATCTTAAACCCGTCTTCCGAACTATGGTACAAGAAACAGCAGAGCCAAAAGAGGGAACACCTCAAAAACGTGCAAGCAGACGGCGTTTCCTGATGTGAGCGAAAATCGGACATACATTGCTGTCCAACATTAAAGCAACAAACCGAAATTTTGCAATATTGCGTTTATTTTGGCACAAAACGCTGTAAACAGGTGATGGTAAAGTAGAAATAATATAAAGAAAGGAGAATGTAGACAGCTACAGCATGCATAACGGTGGACAAAAAAATTCTTCTTTTTTTCCAACTTAAGGGATTTACACAACATTGCATCAACTGGTTAATGGGCTCAGTATGGGATGTGACCACTCCTGGCAGCAATAGGGGAAGGTCAGGTAGTATCGGACGGTTAAGCTTTTTTTTCAAATTTTGAATACATTAATGGCTTGATGTGAAAACAATAACCACTATAATGTACTGTCATAAGTCATAAAACAACCATCCTAGCATTTACTCTTAGGGAGGAGAGTTACTATTATCTATTGGTTTCTAAAATTTATCTGAATTTTAACGAAGGAGAAAGGTTGGAGGATTGTATCGGACAGGATTGTATCGGACAGGATGTAAATTACAGAAAATAAGAAAATATTTCTCACAAAACACTTGTTTATTGGTATTAATACATGGCAAATGGTAAATGTTTATTGAATTGAGTGATTTGAATAATTTTAGTTCACAAATAGTTACTAAATGATAAAAAATAATAGATCTGCCATTTTACACGCTTAACAATTAATTTTACTACATCTTGAACACGACTTTTATTTTTTATTCAAGAAACAGCCATCGTATTCATAGTACAGGGCGCTGCTTTCAAGGTCTGCGCAGTTTTCGTGGGCCATCCGTTACTCAGTCGACACTGTATCCAGTCCTCTTCAAATGTTTCGTCACAAATAACGCAGTGAGTCACGCCATTAATTCTGGTGTTTTCATAGTCAAATTTTAGTTTTTTCTTAGCATTTTCGCTGAATTTTTCCGTTTCTGTTGTAGAACTATCCTTCTTTTTACAGCATCCAATTTTTCTATTGATCAAAAGTTTGGTCCTATACTATTATTTAAACTAGCTGTCACTTGACAGGCAACAGGCTGCAGGGCTCCCACCACCAATAAACCAATGGCAGCCGGCGCTGTCGGCTGCCACTGCGTTGCCACTTCGTTCTGCTGAGCTGACTAAGGCGTTGTGCCAGCCAGTCCTCAGCGAGCCGTTGTAGACGTGCGGGTGAGAGATTTGAGTGACTTGTAGCTTTGCGTGTTTACGATGTCTGATGAAAGCAGTCGCGAGAGAGGGAGGCCGAGGCTGCACACTCCTCGAAAACCTCCAAAAAGTGGCGGACATGGCGTCGTTATACGCAGTCAGGCGCGTGAATACGCGTGTTCCTTAAGGGAGTATTTTGAGAGAGAGAGAGATGCAGGAGGGCCTCTTGTTCCTTTGGATAAGGGGGTGGAGCGAACTGCAGCTGCTCTGCAAGTTAGCGAACGATCAGTAATAAGAATCTGCAAGGAGAAATTAACGAAAGAAGGCTCAAGTGAATCATCTAAATTGGAGACACCTGGGAAAAAGAGGCGACTAGAGAAGAGGGTCACAAAACTTGACTCTTTTCAGGAAGATGCCATTCGTTGTCAAATATACACATTTTATTCGAGGAAGGAGTAGCCAACACTCAAAAAACTACATGCTACCCTCTTTCAGGGTAGTGAATCCTCTTTGTTATGAGTCGTGAAAATGTTAGGATTCCGCTATAAATCCATGACTGGCAGAAAGTTACTAATGGAACGCCAAGAGATTGGAGCCCGGTGATGCCGCTTTCTTAGAGAATTAGTGGGGACAAATTTTGATGATATCGCTAGGCTTGATGAAACGTGGGACACAGTTTAAAAAAAAGGCTGGACAGACGGTACCATCAGCGGTAGTATGGCAGCTCCGATCGAAAAATGATAATTGTAGCACATCCCAGAAATTCAAAAGGTTTCACTCCAAATAGTCTGCTGCTATTCAGTTCAAATAAGACCTCCGACTACCACGAAGAGATGAACCACAATTCTTTATAAAATGGTTTGAAGACTGTGTGCTCCAGAACTTAACAAAAAACTCTATCATTGTTATGGATAACGCTCCTTATCACTCAGTAATACAAGATAAAGCACCCACAAAGGCAACGAGGAAAAACGACATTGTTAGCTGGTTACAGAAACATACGGTACAGTTCGACAGTAATTTGACAATGGCAGAATTATTAGAACTTGTATCGCAACACAAGCCAAAGAACCCGATTTACATTGTGGTTGAAGCAGCAAAAAAATACGGGCATTAAGTGCTCAGATTGCCTCCTTACCATTGCCATTTCAACGCAATAGAGCTGATTTGGGCTCAGGTTAAACAGCATATTGCTGCAGAAAATAAGAGATTCACATTAACCGAAGTGGAACGCCTTTTGAAAGACGCAGTTGAAATTGTGACATCGGAAGACTGGCAGAAGGTAGTGCATCACGTGAAAGGAGTGATACAGGATGCATGGAACAAAGTGTCGAAGACTTGATTATATCTGTCAATACGAGCAGCGACACGGATAGTTCCACTGACTCTGACACTGAATTAAGCGGTGGTTTCTCGTTGTCTGATTAGTGTGTAGTGTACTTACTGCCATTAAATATTGTGTTTGTGAATTTATTTCGATTAATTCTTATTCTTGTTGTGAGACTAAGAAATACTGTTTGGCCAGCTCTCGTCATCTCCTTACGGTAAGTTACACTGAATTTTAATTCTATTTCATTTTGTATATACACCAAGATGTTATTCAATGTGTGTAATAGTTTTCGAGATTTGTAATCTAAAGAAGAAAACTTTTCCGGACACGAAAAATCTCACACTTCAGTAGTTAATGTAACAACGGCCCTAATTAAAATTAAGAAAAGATATTTGATAAGCTTATAGATACCACTGAGACCGATACTGTACGTAAATTTCAAAATATTTACATTTATAGGAGATAGAGATTTTAAACGTCATACTTGTTTCGAGTTCAGTACTGATAGGGTTGTTTAAAGACACTGTTTTCAAAAAATTATATACAGGAAAAGTACTGCACTACGAAATCTTTTAACGATTCTTTGCCGAGTGCATTATTTTGGTAATGAATGGAAAAAAATACTTTGCTATGACACCAATAGCTTTTCAGTAATGACGTGATAAGTTAGGAGCTGTTTGCGAAATCGAGAATTTAAATGGTTTCAAACAAATTAACGTAACTCTCGTCCTAATTAAAATTAAGAATAAATATTTGACAGATTGAGAGACATTGTAGAGATATACATAATATGTGGGTTTGAAATTTTTTACTTACTTTTTGTAGAAGATACAGGCCTTAAAACGATTTTCTATCGCCAGAGGTAGTGATGCGCTGAGGCGGCTGCCTCCAGCCAGTGCTTGACGTGACAACGCCGCAATTTCGCAGCGCAAACGTCAAGTGACAACTACTTCAAATCAGACTGTAGCTAGGCCTACAGGCTTTTTTGAGGTTTATTCTTTTTTCTTTCTTCTTTCAATTTACGTTTCCCTTCCCTAAGTTTCCACTTAGCTTCAGCAGCTTTTTTCTCTCTTCCTGTTCTTCTTTCTTTACTTCCAGTTGATTTCGTTTGGAGTTCAGGTCAAAATTTCTCTCTTCTCTCCACGATTCGGTCTTGATAAAAATCTACTAGAGGTATGACGGAGGAGAGGGGAAATTTCCTCTAAAATTTGTTGGGACTGAGATGTCTTAGGGGACTCAATTTCTGGAGCATGATTAGAGGTCTCTGGTAATGCAGACGAGGAGCGAGGACTCAGGTAATGGTGGGCAGGCGAGGGGGTTCGTGAAGATAGGCCTTCGGCCGATGAGAGGCCTGGTAAAGACATGGCAGCAGATGGCCATGGTAAAGACATGGCAGTGGAGGAGCCTGGTCCAGAACTGGTGGATGAGGTACCAGTTGATTCACTGTTCTTGTTTAGTGAAGGAGCGTAATCCAAGTTGCTGAAAATATTTCGCTTCAGGGGAGAAATTCCTATACATTCAAAGCCAGAATTTGCCAACTCCATCCTGCAAATCCTTGAGAAAGCTGAGCTCACTTAACCTGCTATGTCCTTCAAGGTTGTCTTAATGTTAGGATACTGATGCATTCAGTATGAGCATGCCTCATGATAAGCATTTTTGAGAGGTTTCATAACAGTTCTGTCCAGTGGCTGTAGTTTGTGGGAAGTGCATGAAGGTAGGCTTAACATGGGAATGTGGTGTATCTTTGCAAACGTTAAGACGTCCAAGTCCTTGTGGCTTGAGTGGCCATCAACAATTAATAATGCAGGGGTTTTCTTGGTGGCATTCACTCCTTCTACAAACAAAGCAGGCCACTTGAGGAAACCATCCTTAATGATCAATCCACTTAGTTGGGCATCGAACACACTTCCTACTGGGGCATCTTTCTTCAGATCATTGTCCATTCGAACACGGAGGAAGACAAACAACGGTGAGATAAACACATTCCCTGCAGCATTAACTGAAAGAAGAGTGACATTCATGCCTCTCTCACCTGATGTCAATTTTCCAACTTGCTTTTTACCTTAAACTGACATTACTTTCAGTCTGTTGGTATGAACAGACGTTACACCAGTTTCGTCGGCGTTAAAAATCTTGTAGGCGTTGAACTTATACTTCTCCATCAACTCAGAAAGTTTGTCGAAAAATTGGTCAACTTGTTCTTTACTAACACCTGCTGCTCTCTGTAAACTTGTTGATCCCGCTGTCCTCAGCCGCATATCTAGATGTCTTTTCGTAAAGTCATAGTAGAAATCTTTTCCTGCCTTCAGTTTTTCTTTATTGAACCTATGTTTTGTTTTCATTTTCTCAGCAACTTGATAAGCAAGCAAAAACTCTTCCTTGCTTAGTGGCATTAGCTGACTGTCTAAGAGTTTTAATGTGAGCGTAGAGTACTTGCTCCTGCTCATCATTGAAAGTTGTAGCAAAATCTTTTAGGTTTCACAGTTTTGATTTCAGTTCTACCTCCTTCCCCTCTGAAAAGTTCTTAATCCGGTCATCAAGTGCGCTTTTTGGGACTGAAAAACGCTCACTAGCTTCTCGAATTGTCATGTCTCTTAAACGAAATTTTTCTACAGCCCTCTTCATATGTGCTTCTCTTCACGTATGTCTCACTTTCTCCATTTCGCCTATAAAATGAAACATATCTTTCAAAACTTAATTTTAGTTGGCTGTGATTGTTGTCTTACACAGCCCTCACTGTTTATGTCCAATACAACCTGACTGACATAAGAAGACAATACGACTGTCACGTGCTTACTAGTAAGTCTAAACAGATTTACTGCTTAAAACAAATAGTACAATACCGCTTATTGCTACCAACGACCTTGTAAGAGAATTACACTTACTTTCAAGCACTCCAAAATTATCTTTGTACACAAAAAAGACTCACAAAACAAAAAATGCGCAGTCACTTCCATACACAAAGTCGGCTCGGTACAAGATGGCGTAACCTCCCCTCTGTCTTCACAGCCAAGACTGCAGTGACCTTGACTGGTGCTGCTACTCGTGGCAAAAATCCGAAGCACCACTTGTTCGATATAACCCGCCATCCGATACTACCTGACCTTCCCCTATATGCCAGACAACGCCGGGGCATGCTGTGAATGATGCCATCAATCTCATGTTGAGGCAATAACGCCCGTTCTTCCTGCAGCGCTGCTCACAAGCCAGTGAGGGTGGTTGGTCGGTGATGAGATGCAACCCATGTCGCTAGTGCATCAAAGACTTGCTCTATAGGAATAAATCGGGAGAAAGAGCAGACAGCCCCATGCATGCAATGTCTGCTGTTTCCAAGAAAACATTAAGCACACATTATCATCCAGCAATACGAAGCCAGGACCCACAGTACCTTGCAAAAACAGCACATGAGATCCCAAGATCTCGTCACGATACCTGATAGCACTTAAGGCTTGCCGATTCAACCGTACAATTTCATGAGGTGTTTGATCAATACAATGCCTGCCTACAGAATTATGGTTCCTCCTCGATATCGGTCTCTTTCCACAACGCTTGGATTCAGAAATCGTGTTCCAGAAGTAAATCCGTCGTGACTCACTGTCCAGACCGAATCGAGACTCATCTGTGGAAAGAACATTGATCCACTGTTGGACGGTCCAGATGACATTACGACGGCTCCACTCTAGATGTTCCCTTCTGTGGAGATGCGTCAGAGATACAAATACAGCAGGTCTCCGACAATAAAGGCCATTCTGCCACAGCCTTTTTACACCTTTTGCTTCGCAACAACACGTCCAGTGGATGCTACGAGGTCAGATGCCAGTTGCCATGTGGTACTAAAGCGGTACGGTCGTGCTTTTACAACCAAATAATGGTTCTCTCTTTCTGATGTTACACGTGGTCGGCCACGCCCTGCTCTTGGGGATACAGTTTCGATCCCTATAAACTGCCGCCGAATCCGAGAAACAACAAAATGATTCACATTAAGCCATCGGGCCGCATCAGTCTGCGTCTGTCCTGCTTCCATTCTCCTTATGTCCCTCCACCGCAGAGAGCCTGGTAGGCGTCATCTCTGCGCCATACTGCACCGTCTGCGACTGTTAACACAGCGATTGTGGATGTGGGACTACGCAGCAAACACACTCCCGTCTGATAGGTACCCGACATCATCGTTGGCGTGGTTGTCCGTTGACCGGAAAGCCATCTTCCCCGGCAGGACACGACGTACAGATATCTGTTGATAGTTTGTATGATTATACCGTGAATTAGACACAGGACGGGAAAATAGGGGTTTGTTGCTTTGATTTCGAACACCAGTGTAATTTATGGTAAGTAACATAAGTATCTTTTGTAACGAATTGTTTTTAGATGAAAATAGGTAACCAAATTGTAAATGTGTTTCATAAATATCACTGATGACGTTTTATTTTAATAAAATTAAACATATTTGGTGAGAAAAATATGCGTTCCGTTGTAGTTGGATAAAAAGGTTTAAAACACCTTAAATAATATTAGAAATGAGCTCGAAAAGGTGTAGACCTTTCGAAGCGTGTTATGTTCATTAATTTATGGATATTCCAAATTAATGTCCTTTACAAAGACTCGAGAACGCCCTCTTTCCTAACATACTGAGTCTTCATAATTTTCGGAGGAGTCCCTACGATTCTGAATTAGATCTATACATCTGGAATGTTGCCTTTCGGCAATCCATTTTTGACCCACTTTGGCTATTTTTATTTCCAGAAATACATGAATACGTACCGTACAAACCACAGGCGACTGCAATAATTTTCTTCCTGGCATCGTCCATACTTTCTCTTGAAGATATAAACTATTTTCAAAGTGCGAAAACGTACTACAATAAATAAAATGCCTACTAAACGTCGCTCTGTACAACGTATTTGCGGTGAACCACAGCCGCAACTCCTGAAATCCGTCGCCCGTGACCTCTCGACTGCCGAGTACACACCGCAGTCCTGGGCCCGAGGATAAACTACGAACTTTCGACGATTTACGTCATGCACGAACGGACACGGTCAGCACACAGAACGATGAGACCCCATCTGACGGGCACGGACTGTGCTTCAGTGGGGAACGACGGGCGCCGAATCGGTGACCGGATCCGTGAGAGATACCTGTGGAACTGGCCCGCGGTTCTGACCCATCGTGGAAATCCACTCGTGTGTGGCCAGCGGTTGAGATGTAATCGAAATGTCCTGCAGTGTGTATTTTCCTCCGGCAATGCACATACCCCGTGGGAGACATCCGGTAGCACTGCTGGGAAATCACAAGTGGAAACATCATTGATGGACCAACAGATTATCAGTGGTACCACGACTCAAGTACCTTGCAGTTCATGACATGGCGCCTCAAACCGCGCGGCCACTAAGTGCGGCAAGAATCTATCCGAAGAGGGTTATACACTGATGAGGCAAAAACATTACGGCCACTTGCTTAATAGCGTGTTAGCCCACTTTTGGAAGATAGCGATTCTGCGAGGCAAGGATTCTCCAAGTCCTTGTTAGGTATCAGGAGGTATGTGGCATCACGCAGTTCCCGTATTACGGGCTGGTGCTTTGTTCGCGCTGAGCAGCTGCGCTGTGCCATCCGAGATGTGTTCCTTCGGGTTCAGATGAGGCGAATTTGATGGGGAAATCCATTATCATGCTCCTCTGCTCCTCAAAGTACTGTAGCATGGCTTCGGTCTCGTGACAAGGACAGTTGTCCTATTGGAAGATGACATCACCGTCGGAGTAGACTTCAAATATGGCAAATCATTTCCAAAATTTTTCAAGAGTTCACAGCTGTCATCCTCCGTACCTAAATGATGCGCGTGCCCGAATGCCATGCGGAGGACCTAGGTGCAATTCCTGCTACTGCCAGGAATATTTCCTCAGTACAAGAGCGGAGCGGTGCCCACTCAGCCTAGTGAAGCCAATAGAGGAACTGATTCAATGAGAAGTTGAGGTTTCACGGCCTGCAAAGCCGATAACCTTCGGCAGAGCGGTGTGCTGACCACGCAGCACTAATTTTTTTCTACATTTATTTACTCGTATTTATACTTTTTCTATTTATTGCAAATTTCTCTGCTGTGCCAACGTTTTCATCTTAGAGTAGCACTTGCAACCAATGTCCTCAATTATTTGTTGGATGTATTTCAACCACTGTTTCCTCTACAGTTTTTATCCTGTACATCTCCCTCTAGCACCTCGTAGGTCATACCCCGATGCCTTAACATTTGTCCTGTCATCCTGTCCCTTCTTCTTGTCAGCGTTTTCGATATATTCCTTTCCTCACCGATCCTCCAGAGGACCTCCTCATTCCTTACCTTATCAGTCCACCGAAATTTCAACATCCTTCTGTAGCACAGCATCTCAAATGCTCTGATTCTCTACTGTTCCGGTTTTCCCACCGCCCATGCTTCACTACCACACAATGCTGTGCTCCAATCGTAAATTCTTAGGAATTTTTTCATCAAATTAGGGCCTATGTTTGATACTAGTAGTTCTCTGTTGACCAGGAATGCCCTCTTTGGCAGTACTAGTCCTCTTTTTATGTCCTCCTTGCTTCGTCCATCATTAGTTATTTTTCTGCCTAGGCTGATACTTGTAGTTCTCTGTTGACCAGGAATGCCCTCTTTGGCAGTACTAGTCCTCTTTTTATGTCCTCCTTGCTTCGTCCATCATTGGTTATTTTTCTGCCTAGGCAGCAGAATTCCTTAACTTTATCTACGTCGTGATCAGCAACTATGATGTTAATTTTCTCGCTGCTCTCATTTCTGCTACTTCTCTTTACTTTCGTCTTTCTTCGATTAAGCCTCAATCCATATTCTGTACTCGTTAGCAGAGTCATTAGCCAATTGTATCACTGATATCCTTTCACCTTGAATTTCAATTCCATTCCTGTACTTTACTTTTATTTCTATCATTTCTTCTTCATGTACAGATTGAACAGCAGGGGCCAAAGATTATATTCCTCTCTTACACCCTTTTTAATCCGAGCACTTCGTTCTTGGTCGTTTGCGATCAACTGAAGTATTTCTTTCGTTACCCGTGGTTTCTTTGCAGTTACCTTCTTTGTACCTATGTTTTTCTTTCAACTAACTGAAATATTCCCATAACACCGGGCCTTTTCCGACATCAGTGATTAGTAGGGTCTAAAAGAGGGTTAATAGCTGAGAAGTATATGAGCATAGCTGTAAACTATCACCCATGTTATTCAGTCTCTCATAGAAGAAGCAGTGAAGGAAACCAAAGAGAAACTCTGAAAGGGAGACGAAACAAAAATTTTACAATTCGCCAGTGACAACTCTGCCAGAGACAGCAAGGGTCTTGAAATATCAGTCGAACAGAATGGATATTGCCTTAAATGAGTCTACATCTACATCTACATCTACATCTACATCCATACTCCGCAAGCCACCTGACGGTGTGTGGCGGAGGGTACCTTCAGTACCTCTATCGGTTCTCCCTTCTATTCCAGTCTCGTATTGTTCGTGGAAAGAAGGATTGTCGGTATGCCTCTGTGTGGGCTCTAATCTCTCTGATTTTATCCTCATGGTCTCTTCGCGAGATATACGTAGGAGGGAGCAATATACTGCTTGACTCTTCGGTGAAGGTATGTTCTCGAAACTTTGACAAAAGCCCGTACCGAGCTACTGAGCGTCTCTCCTGCAGAGTCTTCCACTGGAGTTTATCTATCATCTCCGTAACGCTTTCGCGATTACTAAATGATCCTGTAACGAAGCGCGCTGCTCTCCGTTGGATCTTCTCTATGTCTTGTATCAACCCTATCTGGTACGGATCCCACACTGCTGAGCAGTATTCAAGCACTGGGCGAACAAGCGTACTGTAACCTACTTCCTTTGTTTTCGGATTGCATTTCCTTAGGATTCTTCCAATTAATCTCAGTCTGGCATCCGCTTTACCGACAATCAACATTATATGATCATTCCATTTTAAATCACTCCTAATGCGTACTCCCAGATAATTTATGGTATTAACTACTTCCAGTTGCTGACCTGCTATTTTGTAGCTAAATGATAAAGGATCTATCTTTCTGTGTATTCGCAGCACATTACACTTGTCTACATTGAGATTCAGTTGCCATTCCCTGGACCATGCGTCAATTCGCTGCAGATCCTCCTGCATTTCAGTACAATTTTCCATTGTTACAACCTCTCGATACACCACAGCATCATCTGCAAAAAGCCTCAGTGAACTTCCGATGTCATCCACCAGGTCATTTATGTATATTGTGAATAGCAACGGTCCTATGACACTCCCCTGCGGCACACCTGAAATTACTCTTACTTCGGAAGACTTCTCTCCATTGAGAATAACATGCTGCGTCCTGTTATCTAGGAACTGCTCAATCCAATCACACAATTGGTCTGATAGTCCATATGCTCTTACTTTGTTCATTAAACGACTGTGGGGAACTGTATCGAACGCCTTGTGGAAGTCAAGAAACACGGCATCTACCTGTGAACCCGTGTCTATGGCCCTCTGAGTCTCGTGGACGAATAGCGCGAGCTGGGTTTCACATGACCGTCTTTTTCGAAACCCATGCTGATTCCTACAGAGTAGATTTCTAGTCTCCAGAAAAGTCATTATACTCGAACACAATACGTGTTCCAAAATTCTACAACTGATCGACGTTAGAGATATAGGAGATATAGGTCTATAGTTCTGCACATCTGTTCGACGTCCCTTCTTGAAAACGGGGATGACCTTTGCCCTTTTCCAATCCTTTGGAACGCTACGCTCTTCTAGAGACCTACGGTACACCGCTGCAAGAAGGGGGGCAAGTTCCTTCGCGTACTCTGTGTAAAATTGAACTGGTATCCCATCAGGTCCAGAGGCCTTTCCTCTTTTGAGCGATTTTAATTGTTTCTCTACCCCTCTGTCGTCTATTTCGATATCTACCATTTTGTCATCTGTGCGACAATCTAGAGAAGGAACTACAGTGCAATCTTCCTCTGTGAAACAACTTTGGAAAAAGACATTTAGTATTTCGGCATTTAGTCTGTTATCCTCTGTTTCAGTACCACTTTGGTCACAGAGTGTCTGGACATTTTGTTCTGATCCACCTACCGCTTTGACATAAGACCAAAATTTCTTAGGATTTTCTGCCAAGTCAGTACATAGAACTTTACTTTCGAATTCATTGAACGCCTCTCGCATAGCTCTCTTCACACTACATTTCGCTTCGCGTAATTTTTGTTTGTCTGCAAGGCTTTGGCTATGTTTATGTTTGCTGTGAAGTTCCCTTTGCTTCCGCAGCAGTTTTCTAACTCTGTTGTTGACCACGGTGGCTCTTTTCCATCTCTTACGATCTTGCTTGGCACATACTCATCTAACGCATATTGTACGATGGTTTTGAACTTTGTCCACTGATCCTCAACACTATCAGTACTTGAGACAAAACTTTTGTGTTGAGCCAACAGGTACTCTGAAATCTGCTTTTTGTCACTTTTTCTAAACAGAAAAATCTTCCTACCCTTTTTAATATTCCTATTTACGGCTGAAATCATCGATGCCATAACCGCTTTATGATCGCTGATTCCCTGTTCTGCGTTAACTTTTTCAAATAGTTCGGGTCTGTTTGTCACCAGAAGGTCTAATATGTTATCGCCACGAGTCGGTTCTCTGTTTAACTGCTCAAAGTAGTTTTCAGATAAAGCACTTAAAAAAATTTCACTGGATTCTTTGTCCCTGCCACCCGTTATGAACGTCTGAGTCTCCCAGTCTATATCCGGCAAATTAAAATCCCCACCCAGAACTATAACATGGTGGGGAAATCTACTCGAAATATTTTCCAAATTATCCTTCAGGTGCTCAGCCACAACAGCTGCTGAGCCAGGGGGCCTATAGAGACATCCAATTACCATGTCTGAGCCTGCTTTAACCGCGACCTTCACCCAAATCATTTCACATTTCGGATCTCCGTCAATTTCCTTCGATACTATTGCACTTCTTATCGCTATAAAAACGCCTCCCCCTTCACTGTTCAGCCTGTCTCTGCGGTATACATTCCAGTCTGAGTTTAGGATTTCGTTACTGTTTACGTCTGGTTTCAGCCAACTTTCTGTCCCTAGTACTATATGGGCGTTGTGATCGTTTATTAATGAGAGCAGTTCTGGGACCTTTCTATAGACGCTCCTGCAGTTTACTATTAGCACATTAATATTGTTATTCCCTGTTGCATTTTGCCTACTCCTATCTTGCCGCGTCTCAGGAGGCGTCTTGTCGGGCCTAGGGAGGGGATTCTCTAACCTAAAAAACCCCCATGTGCACTCCACACGTACTCCGCTACCCTTGTAGCCGCTTCCGGCGTGTAGTGCACGCCTGACCTTTTCAGGGGGACCCTACATTTCTCCACCCGATAGCGGAGGTCGAGAAATTTGCACCCCAGATCAGATAGTATGAACCTCAACTAAAGTAAAACAACGTGGTCTATAAAAAGCAGTGACCCAAAGAGAATAGAAGCTTTTTAAATGTGTTATTAGAGAGCAATAGGGAAGATTAGATGGATAGATCGGTTAACTACTGAAGACATATGATTGCGAAAGAAATAAATGTATGGCAGAACTCGATAAAACTCATCAAAAGGCCCCAAGGAATAGTCGTATCGGTGGGAAGTGTGTGTGTGTGTGTGTGAGAGAGAGAGAGAGAGAGAGAGTCGTATTGATGATGAGGGAAATGTGTGCGTGTGTGTGTGTGTGTGTGTGTGTGTGTGTGTGTGTGTGTGTGTGTGTGTTTGTGAGGGAGGAGCGGAAGTGGGACGGGGTGAGGGGGTGGGGATAAAAACTGTACATGTAGACCAGACCTTGGCTACAATAATCAGTTTCAGATGGAAGTAGGTTGTAGAAATCCAGCAGAACTGTAGAGGCTTACGCAGGTTAGACTAACGTGTAGAGGTGAATCTAATTAGCTTTCCGTCTGAGGTCCACAACAACACATCAATTTCTTCGTAGGAAGATAAAGATGTACAGACGAAGTATTTCTTGGCATCAGAAATCAATATTACACTTCTGCATGATGTTGTAACTACTGATGTCGCTGCTATGATGACTTGTAAAGCCGTTATGAATGTAGGAGCACAGACTGTTAAGGCAGCTCAATGTCGGCAATTTTTAGAGTGCACACTTCAGGCAGTACTTCCCTCGACCAGAGTCACTGCAATAAATTTCAAGTGACTCCATATAATAAGCATTACTGCCCCAGCCGGTTTCGGAGGAAAGCTGGCCAAACAGGATTTTTATCGCTCTGAAATCAGTATATTATTTTAGGGCCTCATCATTCCAACCATATTATGGAGAGACTTTAACTGCTTCACAGCCTCAGTGATCAGACGATTAACTTCAGTTTCTGTGAGGAGCTAACACCACAGTGCAGAACCTAAGGTCAAAAGACGTCTGGAACAGAAACCATATCAGATTGCATTTTAATGTATATCTGATTTAACTGCCTGTCGCTTAAGAGTGCCCGTACACGAAGAATACATTTAATAAAACTTACATTAAGAATTTGAAGAAATCTCGACACAAAAAATATAAAAAGAAAATAATAATTTTTACTGCCCTATTAAGTTTAATATAAGTAGTAATCTTTTGATCCAAGCGTCGTCATATCAGGGAACCACTAAGCAAACAGAAAACATAAGAAATTGAGAGCAGCTATCGTTTCCAGAACAGCATACATTATGTATTGCTGGTTATAAGCCTCTTGTGTTTGGCGTCATCTCTTTCGGTCTTGCGCGTTACACATACACACCTCAAAATAATTAGTGCAGTTATCATTACTTATTATATAAAATATGAAAACCAGTCCGAGCGTAACATTGTTAAAGACTGGAGTTACCTATTTATTTTACAACGTATTTTTACATAACTACATACGAACTTAGTTTCTTGCATTAATCTATCTTCCGAAGCCTATTTTCTACAGTGATTTGATGACAGCGTACTAATTAACGTTTTATTAAGCCTCGAGTGCAAGTCACGTGGAGCGCGGTTTGCGGCGAGAGGGGCGTGACCAGGTTCGGCGACCCGAACGGGCAGTTGCGTGAGGGCAGGCGTCGTTAAGGGCTGTGTCCATATTTAGAATTTTTCGCAGTAAATTAATTAAGACTTACACTCAAAGATTTGATATTGTTGTTTTGATGCTTACTTACGTTGCCTAGGTGCAACGACCCTTGTATCGAAATATTTCTGCTTATATAAAACGTAAAAGGCCAATACCTATTATTTTTAAAGATTTTTTGTATTGGGACTACTTTTTTAATTTTTAATTCAAGTTTTATTTCATGATTTTTACACTTTGTAGATACGATGCCTCCACATTCACACAAACACTTCCCGAGACGAAAACGAAATTGTGATTCGAGATCTTTTACACTTATTAGATTTACGTGTTTCTTTTTTGAATTCACATTTATATTCATTTACTGTGTTTTTTTTTAGTATATATTCAGCTAACTAAGGTTTGTTGTTGTTGTTGTTGTTGTTGTGGTCTTCAGTCCTGAGCCTGGTTTGATGCAGCTCTCCATGCTACTCTAACCTTTGCAAGCTTCTTCATCTCCCAGCACCTACTGCAGCCTACATCCTTCTGAATCTGCTTAGTGTATTCATCTCTTGGTCTCCCTCTACGAATTTTACCCTCTACGCTGCCGTCCAATACTATATTGGTGATCCCTCGATGTCTCACAACATGTTCTACCAACCGATCCCTTCTTATAGTCAAGCTGTGCCACAAGCTCCTCTTCTCCCCAATTCTATTCAATAAGGTAACATGACCAATAAGCCGTGGCGATCATTCTGAACCAAGTCGGAAGAATGTGGGCTCGCACTGCACTCTCTTGCAGCAAGCTGCCTAAACATTAGCGCAAAATAATTTAATTTAGTAACTGAACTACAGAAATGTCTGCAAGAGCGTTTGTTTATCTTTTACAGTTTAATCACTATCTCTTCATTTCCGCTTTGTAGGTGCTGAAACAGAAGACTTCAAAAGACAACAGCCACAACAGTTGATCAACCGTAAAAGATAAATACATGTTGTCGCGTAATTTTATTTAGATCCTTTCGAGCTCTATAGTCTGATATTACGTGACTTAATGTACCTCTTATGTATTATTTAGCGCTAGTGTAAATGGCTGGAGAATTTTGAGCGGCAGAACAGACTTTCATGGAACATACCTAAGACACACCTCGATTAAACAACCAGAATTTAAAAAAAGTGAAACCTCATGGCTTGAGAAGGTTTATGATGTCATTTCAGTGATAAGAAAATTTACAAAGATTTTGGGAGTATGACCTCACTTATCAGTATAGCTCTGCATCCTCTCTGGCCTGGGAAGGGTGTCATAAAGCTGTTGTATCCTTTACTGAGGCATGCTAGCCCTCACCTGTTGTAACTCGTTCTTGATATACTTCATACTGGCATTGGGATCGAGTTGACGTCTGAGACTGTCCCACACTTGCTCTATCGGGAACATATATGGCGGCTTTTCTGGCCACAGGAGTATCATGCCAGACAGTTAATAGAGACACGTACCACGCGTGGACGAGCATGGGGCCACCGATATCGTCACATGAGATAAGTAATGAGGACGCAAGATGTCTGTGACGTACCTTGTACCCTCAGAAATCCCTCAATCAGTATCAGCAACGATCTTAAGTTATACCCTGTGGTTCGCCAAACCACTAATGCAGGAGTAACACCGCTGCACCTCTCAAACACACTGGAGGAAACGGGACCTCTTCTCAGGTCACCACACACCCGCTGACGACGGTCATCCAGTTTAGTGCAGAACCGCGATTCATCGCTGAACATAATGCGACACCATTTATCAGCAGTCCATTTTTCCCAGTCATGGTCCAAGATGCTACTCCAGGTGGGTGTAAAAGGAATGTGCGCAAACGGAAAATACTGAATGCGAAAATGAAGATTTGGCCCTGCCTGACTACCCCCTGAAGTAGATCTTAGGATCTCTTAATGGTGATATTATCTCCTCCTTCTTGCTCTTTAACAAATAAATTACAACAGAAACACAAATGAATGATTAACGGAACTAATAACTACAAATGATAAATGCGGTTTCTGCTTGTACATTTATTGTTGATTGAAACCCCTTTATATATTACAAATGTTTATATATGAATGTCCAAGGTACATAAAGAGATACAAATAGATTTCCTAATTAATATGATTGATCAATTGTCCAAATCTTCCCCTTTATTATGGCTATGCGATCTAATATAAATAACGCGAGATGACTGACAGCATCTACGTACCAAACACTAGAAGACACTACTTTCAAAGATGATCTACAGTGGGGTGCAACCTCAGTGCAAATAAAATTTACGTGATCACAGCTGTTTAGCTTTATAGCCCTAATAATCCGAAGCAGTTCGTAATATCACCATGTGTACTACGCCCGGTGCGTCGGAGGGATTGTTTTCGTACACGTCT